>NC_133778.1:547757-570981 GCF_003597395.2 Chelonoidis abingdonii
TCCTTGAGGGGGCCACTTAGGGATCTGCGGCAAAATCAGTACTTGGTCCTGCTAGTCAAGGCAGGGGGTTGGACTCAATGACCGTTCAGGGTCCCTTCCAGTTCTATGAGATAGGTATATCTCCACTGACCATTTCCTATGGAGAACAAGAAAATGAGTTTCTACAGATATAAAATATATTTTTAAAATATTTCTGTAGTTTTTCATTTTTTGCAGCAATATTGTTTGCTTTTTGACTTAAGACTCCAAGTCCTTCAAATAATTAGGCGCTTACTTTATGAAAGGGAATAGTCCCACTGAGTTCTGTGGGAATAGAGCGTATGACCTGGCCTATGTTATGTATGCTTGTAGCAGAAATAATGGAAGTAAATTAAGACTGGAAAGAAGTGGAGGGAAAAACAAACTTTTAAGTTAGCACAGTATTCCTCTCTTGGGAGTAGGTAACTCTCATGTTGTATCTTGCGTCCTTTTAAGGCCTTTGTTATGTCTCTAATGTAACTTTTTTTTATTGCTTTTAGAAAATGCTTTAGTCATAATATGAAAAGCAGGAGACTGCACTAATAAACCCTTTTTTTTAAAAAATATGTCCTATGTTGTCTTGCAGGAGATGAGACAACATGATGTACAAGAGTTAAATCGGATTCTGTTCAGTGCTTTGGAAACTTCCCTTGTGGGGACCTCTGGCCATGACCTTATTAATCGGTTGTACCATGGGACTGTTGTTAACCAGATTGTTTGTAAGGAGTGCAAGAATGTCAGTGAGAGACAGGTAAATTCCTAGGAGAGCTTTGTATCTGTTTAATAACATAGATTGTTGGCAACTTGTTAAGCAGGTTACGGTTTATTGAAGATGTTAAATTTTCTGTATGTGTAAATGCTTGCTTAACCCCATAAAATATTCCAAGTTAATTAAATATTTTGACTGTTCTAATGATCAATTTATTGGAACTATGTAGCTTTTGTGGGTTAGAACTCTGCAGACCTCTAAACACATGGAAAATATTCAAGGCTTATTTGTTTATACTGAGTCTTGGCTGGTATTTTCTAAGCCAGGCGTGCACAACTCGTAAAGCGGCGAGGGGCACATTACTCCAAAGAAAACAACTGAGGGCCGAAACTCCCCAGCCCCGCGGAAACATCCCACCCCCACCCAGGACCTCCCAACCCAGCAGAAACACCCCATCCCAGCACTGCTCAGCCCTGCAGAAACACACCCTCCTTCCCCAGTGCTGCCCCACCAAAACAGCTGTGGGCCAAAAAGGATGGTTGGGGGTGGGGAGATGATACTTGATTTTAAGGCATCCAGAGGCTCCCAGGTAAAGAGGTGGCTAGGAGCCCTCAGGGTCAAATTAAAGGGCCCGGGGCTCCGGCAGCTGGGGGAACCCGGAGCTTTGCGGGGCTGGGGCAGGGATTTAAAGGGCCCAGAGCTCCTGCTGCTGAGGGGAGCCTGAGCCCTTTAAATCCCAGCCCCAGCTATCCACTGGAGCCGCCGCCGGGATTCAAAGGGCTCTGGGCTGCCCGTGGCGGCGGGGAGCCCTGAGCCCTTTAAATCTCAGCACGCTGCGGCCCAGGAATCTCTGCAAGCAGGCCAGAGCACTTTGAATCCGCGACAGGCTGAGATTTAAAAGGGCTCAGAGCTCCCACGGCGGCGGACAGCCCAGAGCCCTTTGAATCCATGGCCTATGGCTGGACTTATGGGGCTGGCTTTAGGAAGTCGCGGGGCCGCAATCGAAATATTTTCAGCAGCGGCTCGCGTGCAGGGATGACGTAAAAAAATAAAAAAAATGTAAAAAAAAAAAGCCTTTCAATTTCATAGCAGCTAGTTCTATAAAAGTTTGCCACAGTCATAGTACTTTTTGCTACACAATAGGGTTACCATAGTGTATCATATTTTCATCCTGGAATAGCGATTTAAGAACCAAAAAGCCTGACATGTCCGGGAAAATAAAGAAGCTATGTTAACCCTACATAAAGTTCTTTTTAAAAAGATGCGGTCCTAAACTAAAAATAAGCTCGTCAACTTCCGAGGATATGCTAGGCGTGCACATGTGTGTGGTTCTCAGCTGCTTCCCTGACTTCACCTCATTGAAGGCAGGTGTGCAGGGTACTATCTCTGGGCAACTGCATAGGGCACCACAGTGGACTTGGGGCGGCTGGCAGGGGGTGCGAGAGGGGCTGGATTAAAGGTTGTGGCTGCAGGCTGGGCAAGGGTGTGGGGAGTCTGGAGACGGGGTTGGGTTGGGCTGGCTGGCTTCAGCGCAGGGCACAGAGGGGTTTCGTGCAATGGGTTTGGAAGGGCTGGAGAAAAAGGAGTGCGGGACTGTGGCTGTTCAGGCAACGGGTGCGCAGGAGATTGGCTGGAACACAGGGCAGAGGGGTGCGGCTGGTGCAGCATGGGTATGGCAGTGCGGCAGGGGCTGGTGAGACAGGGAAGGGGGTGCAAGCAGGGCTGGCTGGAGACAGGTTGGTGCAGGGCTGGAGGCAAGGCAAGGGGTGCGGGGCTGGCTGGAGACGGGCTGGCTGTGGGCAGCGGGTGCAGGCAGGGCAGAAGGTGCGGGGCTGGTGCAGCAGGGGTTGGCTGCAGGCAGCTGGTGCAGGTACAAGGGGTACAGCCCATCCTGTATGGTGAGTGCCCCCTATTCCTTCCTTCCCCACCAGGGTAACAGCAGCAGTCCAGGGCGCAGGGGCTATTTAAAGGACCTGGGGCTCCCCTGCTTCCACTGTCCCAGCCCTGTAATTAGCTGCGGGAGCCCCGGGGAAGTGGTGGGGCTCCAGGGGCTATTTAAGGACCAGGGCAGCAGAGGCAGCTGGAGACACCCCTCCACCCCAGGGCTCTGGGGGCTATTTAAAGAGTCCAGGGCTCCCCTGCTTATACCGCCCCAGTCCTGTAAATAGCTGAGGGAGCCCTGGGGAAGCATTGTGGCTTCAGCGGCTATTTAAAGGACCGGGGCGGCAGAGGCCGCTGGAGCCCTGGCCCTTTAAATACCCTCAGAGCCCCCTGCTACCCGAGGGCTCTGGGGGTATTTAAAAGGCCTGGGGCTCCCCTTCTACCGCCCCAGCCCTTTAAAAAGCCACGGGAACCCTGGGAATTGGTGGGGCTCTGGTGGCTATTTAAAGGGCCGGGGCGGTAGAAGTGATAGGAACACTGGACTTTTTAAATAGCCCCCAGAGCCCCACAGCCCTACCCCAGGGCTCCAGCAGTGGTGCTCTGGTGGCAATTTAAAGGGCCTGGGGCACCAGCTCCTGCTGGGAGCCCCAGGCCTTTTAAATTGCCCCCTGGGGAAGCTGGGCCACCCCGGTACAGCGCACTGGCTTTTGCCGGTACCCCATACTGGGGCTTGGGCATGGGGCCCTCTTAGGGGCGGGCTGATTCAGGGGAATTTGTTGAATTGGCCTAAAGCCTGTCCTGGTGGCTGAGATTTAAAGGGCTCTGGGCTCCCCGCCGCTGCGGGCAGCCCAGAGCCTTTTGAATCCCGGCCACGGCTGAGATTTAAAGAGCTCTGAGCTCCCCGCCACTGCAGGCAGCTCAGAGCCTTTTGAATCCTGCTGCTGGCTGCACAGTGAGCGTCCGTGGGCAGCATGCTGCTCGCGGGCCGCATGTTGTGCAGGCCTGTTCTAAGCTATACCTATAGTGAGGGCATGAGTCATCAGAAGAAAAAAGTAGCACTATGGCAGTTTCTATCTGAGTTACTGTGTATCGCCAATGGTAGATATGATTAGAGATGTAAGTAATGATGTTACTACAGTGAAACTCCATTTGTTTCATTCATGTTTTACCATCTATTTTTACTTTTTCTATTCTTTTTTTTACAACCAGGACATCTTACAAAACTAAATTGTGACAGAGAAATTAAACAGTTCTTTTGTTTTGTTTTAAATCCTACAAATAATAGTATTGCTGAAATAGTGATGAGAGATTTCTTTAATCCAGATGCATGACTTGCATTAGTGTGTTTCTTTATATTTAACAAATCTGCTATTGTGCCTGCATGCATATGTGCTGTAGTATACCAAATGTCAAAATCTAGCCTCGTTTACACAACGTATTGGCTTTTGTTCTCTACTGTACGGTTGTATAGGAGGATTTTTTAGATCTAACGGTGACAGTCAAGGATGTATCTGGCTTGGAGGAGGCCCTGTGGAACATGTATGTGGAAGAGGAATATTTTGAAAATGATAACTTGTACCGATGTGAAACGTGCAACAAACTGGTTGAAGCAGCAAAGGTAATGGGTTACCTTGTCCATAGCATCCAGTTTGACAGCAGTTCGGGAATTTGGAGAAAATTGGCATTGGTACTTTACATTAAGGAGGGCTTTGGCATTCTCTGCCAAATTGATTAACATATGAACTTGTAGCCATCACCTTAAGTGGAGAACATGTGAAAAGACCTTGCATTTTTTTCCCCTCTGGTATGCAAATAGTTAAAATTTGTAAAATATTTTATGTCTTGTGTTAACATGTACATTGTTGCAGTTTCTTACTAGGTCCTGGATGGATGGGGTAAGATTTGGGCAGTACAAAATATCAATTCATCATCAGTAATAATCCTCCAGTGATTTACAGCACCACTTCAACACATAATAGCTTTGTCTGAGTTAGCATCCAAGTGTTCATTTTGGCTTAGCAAATTATAAGGTTTTTCTGAATGAGTCTGTCAGGCCACGTCTAGACTACCCGCCGTATCGGCGGGTTAAAATCGATTGCTAGGGGATCGATATACGCGATGTATCGATCCCTGAGCGTGCTTATATCGATTCCGGAACTCCACCAACACGAACGGAGTTCCGGAATCGACATGGCGAGCCGCGGACATCAATCCTGTGCGGTGAGGACGGGTGAGTAAATCGATTTTAGATATTCGACTTCCGCTACGTTATTCACGTAGCTGAAGTTGCGTATCTAAAATCGATTTTCCCCCGTAGTGTAGACCAGCCCTCAATGTGGAAGAGCAGATCTCTTCGCTCATCTCAAAATAACACCCATTGTGGTTCGAGGCAAGAATGAACAGGACAAGCTGCAGCTAAACAACTTGGAGTAGATCAGAAGGCCACAACTGTCTGGTGAAAACAATTTTTTTAAAAGTAGATTATGAAAGAATTTAATTTCTAGTTATGACTGATGGCTCTGGGCAGGGTTTGACAAATCCTCTCCTCAAAGGCTACCAAAATTTCCCTGGCAAATGGGAGTGTTCCCTAGCACTTTTTACAGAATTAGATTAAACCAGTTGTTAAATGCCTTTGCCATGTACTTCCAAGTTTTCCCATATAGACATACCTTCTGAACGATAAAGCTGCTTTTTGAACACTATTCTAATCTTGGAACTGGAGTACGCTTTTCTCTTTTCATGCTTCTTCTGGTCCTGATTCTGTGCTGGGGCTGTCTGCACCTCCATGGGGGTAACATAGTTGTAAATGTATTGGCTGAACCTCTTTGAGCCTCCAACATTTCTGTCCTTTGATATGGGAGTATTCTGCATCATTGCACAGTGCAGAATTTTGCAGAAATGAATATGCTTGCAGTTTCCTTTTCCCTCCCACAGAAATGGGCTGCAAAGATGTTGACTGACACTAGGGGCTGCTGGACCTGTCAGAGCCCTGCTCGCAAATAGAAGACAAGGCCAGCAGAAAGGGGAGGGAACTGGAGGGTTCCCAGCATACCCTATAGCAGCGTTTCCCAGACTGTGTTCTGCATGATGTGAATAAGTTGTTCTGTGAAAGAATCGTAATTTTTAAAAAAGGGTCTGTAATTTTTTTTTATTTTAAATTTGGCGTATTTGAAGCATGGTTTACAACTCATTTTGAATTACTGTAGTTTAGCATAAAACGCTGTTTCCGGGTATTGATAGCTCTCGTATTGAATATCATGGTGTAAACTGAATGTGGCATACAAGCATGTTAACGTCTACCCCTTTCGAGCATGTTTCAGTTAGTGACGTCGTACCACTTCCACTCAAGGCTGCGTGAACTGCAGCGGTATGCACACACCATTCTATTTACGCCATGTTGAATATAACATATTCACGCAACACTTTCAAACCTGTGGCTCTTTACCGTGTGTGCGATAAGTACAACTAAACTAGCTTCGCTCGAAACAATATAAATACTTGTGACAAACAAACTTTGGCAAAAATTAGTATTTCTAAATATTGTTGCTAAACCTAATCACCATGGATTTGTGGCTAAAAGAAGGAACTTTGAAACGAAAAGCAAGTTCTTCTGGTACTCCAACTGTGGCGTAAATAAGCGAGCAAAATATTGTGACACTTCAAAGTGAGGATGAACAATCGCAGTCTTTTGTTGTCGAAAAATCTGTTAGTACTAGTGAGTTATCCAAAGTGAATCTCTGCAAAGCAACATGACTGGAGAAGAAATATTCAACTGCATCAACAATTTTATCAGAAAGCATGAAATTAGTTGGAGAAAATGTATTGATGTATGGACTGACAGTGCAATGATCGGGAAGATGAAGAGAGCTGTAATGCAAATCATAAGTGTGGCACCAGAAAGCACTAAGAGCCATTGTGTTCTACACAGACAAGCATTTGCAGTTAAAAAAAAAAAAATACCAGCATATCTGAAAATTGTGCTCGATGAAGCAGTATAAGGTATCAATTTTGTCAAATCTTGACCACTTCAGTCCAGGTTATTTAAAATTTTGTGCGAGGAAATGGGTAGTCAGCACAAAGTGCTTCTTTTACATATGGAAGTGAGGTGGCTATCCAGAGGAAAAGTGCTTGTGAGGCTTTTTGAGGTTCGCAGTGAACTACTGGTATTCATTACTTCAGATAATTCAGGATGAAAATTTAATGATTCTCTGACAAATTCTGGGAGCTAATGAGACTTGCATATCTTGCAGATAGTTTTGCAAAATTAAATGAAATTAATCTGTCGCTGCAAGGAAAGAATATGACCATTTTTACTACAATGGATAAAATTTCATTGTTAAAAAAGAAACTAGAATTCTGGGCATCTTCTGTAGAACTGAATAATTTCGACTGCTTCCCTACAATACATGAATTTCTGACTGAAATAAATTCTACAGTCCATGAAGAAGTTTCCCGCACCATTTTACAGCACTTGCATGACTCTTCTTTATTAGAATATTTTCCTTCAACTACTGATAATGCTTGGGTTCAACATCTGTTTTTAATTACAGCCAAACCAATTGACTTTAATGCACGTGATTATGAAAGCCTAATTGACTTAATTTCTGACTCTGATTTGAAACCAAAGTTTAAGGATCTTCTGCTGAACAATTTTTGGAGCAGCCTAATAGAAGAGTACCCTAATGTGGCTAAATGTGCAGTTCGAGTGTTCTTTCCTTTTGCTACAACTTATTTGTGAGAGATGAGATTTTCATATTATACTGCAACAAAAACCAAATATAGGAATAGAATATCTGGGTTGGAAGGGACCTCAAGAGGTCAGCTAGTCCAAATGCTAGCTCAAAGCAGGACCAATCCCCAGACAGATTTTTGCCCCAGATCCCTAAATGGCCCCCTTAAGGATTGAACTCACAACCCTGGTTTAGCAGGCCAATGCTCAAACCACTGAGCTGTCCCTCCCCCAAATAGACTTGATGCTGCTCCTGACATGAGGATTCAACTTTCCAGCATTATTCCTAATATTAAGTGAATTTGCGATAGAAAAACGCATAAACACCAATCCCATTAAATCCAAATCTGTATTTATGTTTATAAAATAGATTTTCCTAGTAAAAATCTAATTTGGTGTTTGTGTTTATATAAAAACGGGTTTTTTAAGCAGAAAACTGTTTTTAATTTTGACTCTTGCACTTGATTTTTGTACTACTTTATATGCGCTTTCCAGTTAGAAATTGTTCAAGTTATTTTAAATTTGTGTTTTTGCTTTGTTTTATAAAATATATTTGAGCATCAATAATACAATTTTTTTATTTGAAAACCAAATGACTACAAAATAATAAGTGTATTGTAATCGGCTAAAAAGTGTTCCGTGGCCAAAAAAGTTTGGGAAACGCTGCCATATAGGACGGAGGTGGCGGCGTGCAAGAAATTCTGTGCAAGCCCGGGACCCAGCATCAGGCTGTTTCTCCCTCTGGATCCCTAGGCTCTAGGAAGTAGAGTCTGTCAATGTCTGTGCCGAGGGGACCTGCAGCTGGCTGATAGGGGGTGAGTGTCTGGGCTGGGGGTGGGGATGCAGAAAAGCAGGAACTGGGTTGTCATAAGGGTTTCTTTAACTCTCTGCTCCTAGGGGAATTTTTGTGTGTGTCTCTATTGTTACAGATATACTTGCTGACAGGTATTTTGAAATAAATTACCAAAATCGAAACTGGCATAATTATGTAGTGCTATTTTGTCAAATAAAATTTGCAGAATTTTAAAATGTTGTGTCCAGAATTTTTAATTTTTTGTCACAGAATCAGGAAATGGGAAATAGGAAATGAACTGATAAAAGGGAAAACAATCTCAAGTTTCCCTGTGTTGAGCAGTCAGGTTAACTATTATAAAAGCTGACTTGCTACACTTATAGGATGAGAACCATACATGTTTAATGCATCTTGTACACTATGTGAAAGCTGCTTTTAACTTTTAAAATATAGAACATATGAAATAGATTAATTTTGTGTTTGAAATGTATGTGTAATATGCCAGTAGATGTATTTTGCAAAATATCTCTAACTTACAAGTTAAGTATTAATTGAATTTGTTAACAGATGTCGTCGTGTTCACATACTAAAAATATGAAGTGCATATTGCATCTGGTGTATATGTACAATGGTAAATATTGACCTAGATTCATATCTGCATGAATATATTTAGTAATTGTTTCAAATATTTTCTGTATAGGAAAGCATTGTTTTTTTGTTTTTTGTTTTTATAATGGAAATACTTACGTTTTCACAGAATTTTAGAGGTGGCTGAGAGCTGCTCTGTAAGCAGCAAGTGCAAACCAGCAATCTTGTCCAAACATTGATGCCAAAAATCAGGGTGTCTTTTTATTTTTGTCAGGTATGCTTAATTTGCAGATCAGTGTAACTTCACTTGTACAAGAGCTGGACAAGCAAAGAATCACCTCATTCTTGAATCTTGGATCAGATCATGATTGGTGGTATTTTACCCCAACATCACCTGACTGTAAATGTCTGCAGAGGGCATAAGATGGGAAATAACTAGTGGATCCATGTAGCAGTGGATCAGTCACCCATGACCCTGAATCCCCACTGCCTAGCATATTGCATAGGGTAGCCCCTAAAGGACTCCTCTGTGCTGTCCAGGAGGTGTGCCTCCCCAGCTTAAGCTCCTTAAACCTTCCTTTCCTCACATCCTGTGCGGTTAATTGTACCCGCAAATCCTGCATTGCACTTCTTTCTCTGTGGGGAAGAGGGCAAGATTATTCACCTCTAAAAGAAGGTAAACTGCTTTCATTCATCTCAGCAGGCTGTAAACTGTTTAGGCTGTCTGTGTGCTTTGACCCTCAAAACTGGTATGTCTGAACTCCCCGAAGGAGTCAAAGGTTTTTCTCTGATGGACCTCATAACCGGTCAGAGGGAAGGAGAAACATTTGGACTAGTGCAGTACTGGACAACTTGTCAAGGAGTGGGTCTGAATAAAAGATGGTATAGCATCTGCTGCTTATTACTTGGGTCTCTCTTGGAAGGGTCAAAGAATTGACTAGTGATTGTGTTGGCACTTTCTAGAACTAGGTCACTAACTGTTCATCTGTCCTATGACACTTAACCATTTCACATAATATGCAATGTGGTGAAATACATCTTTTGAAGTGCTATCCAGACTTCTCCCTTACATAGTTTGCTTGAATTTTTGCTTTCCACTGTCACTACCTTTGGGATCTTCTCTTTTAATGAATGATATCCTCTTACAAAATCCATAATGGCTGATTGCTTTCTACTGAAACCTTTTGGGGAACTTTTCTTCTGACAGCCTGAGAGAGTTGTTTAGAATGGAGGACATGCTGCTTCTTTCCTGTAATAAACTCATACTTAAAACTTTTTTGTTCATTTTACAGTCTGCTAAACTACGTAAGTTGCCTCCCTTTCTTACTATCTCGCTCCTGAGGTTTAACTTTGATTTTGAGAAGTGTGAACGATACAAGGAAACAAGCTGCTATACGTTCCCTATCCGGATTAACCTCAGGCCTTTTTGCGAGCAGGTTTGAATAATTTTGTCTTAATTTGTTTTCTGGCTGAATATGTGGGAAATTTATCTCCAGGATGAGCCATATTTCATTTTACCTTTTTTGGTCAGGTCACAGGCTATTTGCAGGAGAAATTGTATGGATTTTCCTCTGTCTGCAATCTCTCCTTCCAAAAGAGATCTCTTTTAATAGTATTGGAAACTCTAGTGTTTGTGGTGTGAACACGAAACTTTTCTGTGTAGTACTGACAAATGGGAAAAATCAGTAATAGCATAAAACTTGCTTGAACATTTCCAGGCAAAAACCTCATTACCTGAAAGTTAGTTGTTGCATTGCATTAGTTTTTAGGTTGGTATTATCTAATAGCATTATATAGAAACTCAGTTGTATATTGCCACACCCTTATAGTTTATGCATTCTCTTAGAAATCTATACAGATGAATAGTCATATTAGACATTCATATAACCAAAACATAGTTGTTAACAAAACAAAGCCTTTACATAATTAACTTTAGTCCTTAAACCAGAGGTTGGCAACCTTTCAGAAGTGCTGTGCCGAGTCTTCATTTATTCACTCTATTTTAAGGTTTCATGTGCCAATCATACATTTTAACATTTTTAGAAGGTCTCTTTCTATAAGTCTATAATATATAACTAAATTACTGTTGTATGTAAAGTAAATAAGGGTTTTAAAATGTTTAAGAAACTTCATTTAAAATTTAAATTAAAATGCAGAGCCCCCAGGAATGGTGGTGAGGATCCAGGCAATGTGAGCGCCACTGAAAATCAGCTTGCGTGCCGTAGGTTGCCTACCCCTGCCTTAAACTATGTAAATAATATACTTACTGCAGACACATTTTAAAGTCTGCTTTCCTAAAATCTTAATCACTTGGTTTTGGTCTTTAAAGTTCTACAAATTGGCAGTTGGGGAAGAATTTTTCAATATTACCTTTGGTGGAGGAGCATATTATTTTGCTTTTATTTAATTTTTGTAAAAGTTAAGCTACATGGGAGAGTTGTTTTTTTTGTTAAGCGCTGCAAAGTTTCCAGAGTTAACAAAGCCTTTTAGAGGGGCTAGTGAAATTAGACACCCACCCCCCACCATCATTTCTCAAGAAGTCACTTTTAACTGAGAACTCCTAAACTGTTTACTTGTAACTTTCCAGAAAATTGCAACTATGCCTAGGAGTAAGTGGTGTAAACTTGTTTATGATAAACATTTTTGTTTCCAAACAAAAAGTTTTTAACAGCATTCAATTGAAATATTCAATACAATACTAGCTAATGGAGCTGCTAACTATACTTCACTAAGTATGAATAGTAATTTCAGGGACAGCCGAGTTGGCATGTTTCAGTATTTGAATAAAACATACTTTTATGTTGACCACTGTTACTGAAAATTATTTTACTTCTGAAGTAGTTACATGCATCTTTGGCTTGGTTCAAATGTATCTCTAACTCTGGAATAGTGGTGGATAACAGAGAACTGCATTGATTGCTCTTTTTCCCCACTAAAACACCTGAAATTTTATCCATAGTATAAAATCCTCCTTGTAGTTGTGTAAAAGACTTATAGGGTTTATTAATATCCTCTTGTTTTAGACTCATTTGGAGGATTCGGAGTACATGTATGAGCTCTTCTCTGTTATCATACACAAAGGTGGCTGCTATGGAGGACACTACCATGTTTATATCAAAGATGTTGATGCATTAGGAAATTGGCAATTGCAAGTAAGTCTAGAACACTCATTTTGTATGGCTGTTCTCCTGCGTGGCGAGTTTCAATTCCTTGAGACGTATTAATGTAGACTGTATTAAAGCATTAAGTACACTTTTATCAACAAAAATAGTCTAGTGAGGCATTCACTCACGCTGTCCTTCATGGCCTTTGTCATGCACTCATTTCATGTGAAGAGACCCTTTATTCAGTCAAGGAATGATTTCTTCTAATCAGAGACTGGAAACTCTGTCAAACCTTGTGACTAGATTTAGTTGTCTATTTGCTATCCTGCTGAGTTAAGTCACAGTGTATGATTTAGAGAGGGATTTAGGCTCTAAGGGGCCTACCATGTTTAGAATGCTAAACTTTCAGCTTTGTCTGTGAGGCTGGCCAGCCCATATCAAAAATTTCCAATTACTTCAGCATCTATAGAAGTCAGTGTCCTATATAGTAAGAGCTTTTGATAGTCCTCTTCAAACATTATTTTGTTACACTGTAAAAGCTCATGGAATTTCTGTTCACTGAACCTTGTCAGCACTGGCAGTCTTTGAATCTAATATTTGTCATCTCATCTGACAGGCTGCATCATGAGAGTAGGGGAAGGGTGGAAATTAGGAGGGGCAGTAACTGAGTGATCAGGAGCCTTCTATAGACAACAGTAATGGGGCCAGCCTTGCATACCAAAGTGTTTTGCTGTCCAGCCTGGAAACTGTATTTGATGTCTCTGAGCATCCAAGTTTATTTTAAAAAAGGAGGTGGGGGGAGTGGAGCAGCCAAGCAATATAATGCCTGCCTCTGTGGCCAATCCTGTTGGTGAGTAATTGTGTGTGGTGTGATATGACTTCTTCAGTGACATTTTCTCCACATTTAACTGCTGCAGTTACACTTGGGTATCCATAACTCTGTAAAAGAAAAGAATCTGTGCTAGAAAGCAAAAGGAAAAATACACGTCTCTGTTTGAAATAATAGTATTTACTAATATTTATTTCCATAGCCTTGTAGTAAGGATCCCATCAATGATCTTTTTCAGGAGGAGGAAAGCAAACTGATGACTGAAGAGAAGGTTCAGAAAGATACTGAAAATATCAAAGAAATGGAGAATCCACTGACAATCCTGAAAGGGATCATATCAGAGGTATGGTATGTAAACAGATCTTTACTGCTCCCTGTTAATTACTGATCTGGAAGAGGGGTGGGGTAAGTGAAAAGAATCTAAACTTGGCCTAGTAATTCAGCAGGGAGCATGAGACTGAAAGTGTGAAGTTGATTTTTAATATAAAAGTAGTCATCCACTGGATCTCTCTGAATACTTGTTTGGCCAATCCATTAGTAGCCTTAAGTAGTTTACCCAAGCTATTGCAAAGGTTAGCAAAGCCCATTAGTTTATTACCATTCCTGTTTGTTGCATACTTCTTGGTTGGTATGTTTGAGGTTTTGCCCACCACTTCATCATTTCAAAGTCTGTTAACTGTGTTCCTTTAGGAAGAATCCAAACAAATTCCTGTGGATCAGTTAGGGCAAAAACTATTGGAGAAAAAAGGAATGTCCTGGAACAAAAAATACAGGAAACAGTATGGACCAATACGAAAGGTAACAAAAACAGTAAAACTCTAATTGGTACATTAGTTAAATTTTAGCTAAGCCTATTACTAACAAATCACTTCACAATCTAAAATTTCAAATGTTAAGAACAGTAGCAGGAATAATGGCTCTCCTTTCCCAGCAGACAATCTGTAATGTAAGTCTGATTTATGAATGAAAATGCATATAGCAATGTATTTAGAAGTGTCTACATATAGAAATATTAATGATTTAAAAAATACAGTACACTTGAATTAGCAACTCAGTAGTCATGATTGTAATGAAACTCTTATTCTGAATCCTACTCATTGGTAGTTTTGAACACACCCAAAAAATTATCACTTTGGTTAAATTCTCAGGCTTGCCAGCTCAAGAATTACATTGCAATAGCAAAGGAAACTGCTGTATTTGAATTTTGAGTTTGAACTCATTTTTAACCTTTTGAATTCTTCTTCTTAAGAGTTGTGACACACAGGCCCATTGGTGGGTCATCACTCTGTGTAACTCTTGTCAGATCAGACAAATTCACTACACCTACCACTTTGCTGTCATAGTATTTATAAAGGATGTTGTGTGAGGTATCAAATTAAAGCTGGTTGTAAGTATTGCCATATATATGTATGCATGTTATTTAAGAAGTCGTATGCATGTATTGAAAATACATTTAGAATCTGTGTTCCTGGCAGGGTTGATGAGCAGCTTTTTGCAAGACAAAGGGGTGTGAAATCACCTATCTGCGCTGTCTCTATTGTAAATTAAACACAAAGGAAGCTGCATTTGAGAAAGTCCAACAGGAAGGTCAGGTTGCCAAGGGTTGGGATGTGATATCAACATGGAAAGACACCAGAAACTAAAACCATAGGGAAGTTGTCTTGTTTCTGGCATCAAAACTATGAATTTCGGGGAAATATAAGGAGAAGCAAAAAAGACATTTTGTTATGCACTTCAGTGAGGAACACCCCTGGCGGAGGGGAGTGGTTCATGAAAAACCTGGATCCAGGTTAAGACTGAAAACTAGCAAGTTTTGTAGAAAAGGTTTCAGGTGAGAAACTGCTTTAGATTTGATTAACTTGCTAGAGCTAAGTTCTGGTCATGTAGAAGCATGTTATCTTTTGTTTTTATTATTCTTACTGAACAGTCATTTGAATTCATGAACCTCTGTTGTTTGTTAATACACTTATTGTTGGTTTTATTAGAGAGTGCAACTCCTTAGCTGAACTAAACAGGCTGGTATGTACCCTGTCTCTTTGGAGACAGCGAAATTGGTAATTTCTGTGAGTGTCCGGTATCAGGAGCTGGATACTACAGGGGAATGCTGTTTAAGGGGGCTCAAGGATTGGGGTGCACCAAAAGTTAATCTGCAAGGCAAAGTAAAGGCTGGCAGAGCTTCTGATGAGATTGTTTTGATGGCTAACAGATTAGAATGACGGGGAGCTGACACCCAGTTTAGCACTAGAAGTTTCTTTCTTTCTTTCTCTCTCTCTGAGCTATCAGGTAACAAGGTAACTTACAGTCCTGAGCACTCCCAAGGAAGCTTCACTGAAATGCAAAACTATTTTCACATTTTGAATAATTCAAAAATAGTTTAAATTGTGAAATTCAAACAGAGCTGTCTTAGAGGAGTAGCTGCTTTGCTGAGATTGAAAGTAAACTGAGAAATAACCTATGAGCAAAAAAGCATACTGAACATACACAATGTCTTCTGTCATGATTGATTGAATGTCTGTTATCAACAATTATAATGTGCATGCACATGTGTGGATTTTCATGATGTCAGTACATTCAGTGAACAGATCTGTCTGACATGTTCTGATTAGTGTGTGTGTGTGTGCTTATTTGAATGAGACTATATGAACATACACTGAAATCAACTCATTTGATACTTCAAGAATGTGCTTTTGTTAGTGATCAGAAATTACATTATCTGAGGTTTAGATTTACTATATACAGTGCTTGGATTGTAAGCTGTCTGGGGCAGGGAGTGTCTTTATGTGTATTTGTACTTCACTTCTCACAATCAAGATTGGGACATCTGGATGCTCCTAAAATATAAAGGCCCTGGTCTGTGCCAAAACCACTAGTCTTATGGATGAATGACCAATTTAAAGTCCATAAGCTCTGATTGGTATGGTACAGTGGTATAAAGTATTAATTTTCATCCATGGAAAATCCTTGTTCTGGTTTATCGTCTTTCTTCTCCCCGCTGCTGCCCTACTCCCCACCCAACATTCTACTTCAATTTGTCTGTTTGCTGGACTTGATATCAGTGCTGTTTAACACCATGCCATGTTACTTATCTATCCTGTTCATCTCCAGAGGTAGGCCACTGAAACTTGGTCTCTTGAATTAAAGAATGATATTAGTTCAACAAAAATCTTGCAACATGGGTTTTATTCTAGAGACTTGCTGAGAAGCATATACAAGAAGAAAACAAATTGACATACAGTAAATAAAAACTAAATAGGAAAACTCTGGGAGTTTAGGAAACAACCCGTCCTTTGGTCATTTATGTGCAGTTCTGCTTTATCAAAGGTGTTTACTGTGTCTGTTTTGCCAGGTAGTTGTTCTTAGTTTTCTGTATTCACTTTGGGAGCCTGTTTGGGCTGTCAGGCCCTAACCTATCTTTATTATTTCACTTTAATTTCCTGAAGGTTTTTTTTTCCCCTCTAGGTCTCATTGTAGACTTTTTGGGGGGAGTGTCAGGTAAGTGGGGTTATGGCAAAAGCTGAGAGAGACCAGGGTTCAAATTCTGTGAAAGCTACAGTGTGCTAATAGACCAAGCTGTATTCTGTATAGGTGAGGGACACTTTCTACATTCTTCTTCGGAAAGCAGGAACAAAGCACTTTTGGAAAACTGGGGTCCTTCTATGGTGTTAAGTTGAGTATCAAATGAATTTAGGCCAGTAACTTTAAAATTCATGACTTTTGTCTGATCTCACTCTTGATGCCGTATTTTTTTTTTTCTTTGTTTGTGGTAATGCTTACAGTGTGGCTGGCACTTTACAGACAAGAAGGGAAGTTTCCTGCCCTGAGGCAGTTGCAGCCTAAGGATTGACTCATGAGGGAGAGGGGAGCAACAAAAGGGGTTTTCTATACAAATCAAGATGAATCACTATAGGAAGCATGGCAGAAACAGATTTTTTGGAGATACCTAAAAATGGTTGTTACTTCAGGGAGGTCAAGCCATGCGAAGAAGGCTTCGAGGTGGCAAATGCAGCTGTGCATATTTTAATAGATGTTTCCTTCATTATGACACTACTGTTTTTTCTTTTTTCTTCCTTTTTAGTATTTGCAGAATCATTCTCAGATATTTCGACTTAGTCCTGATAATAATAAGGTTAGTCTAAAGGAGATGTACCATCAGCTCCAGTTTGGGTCAGATTGCCAAGGACAAGTTCTGCAAAGCCCTTCTCAGAACAGTGATGTCCAGTGGACTTCAGAAAATCTATGTACAGTGCTAAAGGACAGCACCTCTGGTTCCCATTGGTTTGACTTGAATGATTCAAAAGTCCAGCCCATTAAGGAGAAGGATATTGAGAAACAATTTCAGGGTAAAGAGAGTGCCTACATGCTGTTTTATCGAAAATCCCAGTTGAAAAGACCATCTGAAGGTACGAAAAATACTCGCCATACTCTTCTTACCGCCACAAAATTATTTTTACTTAAAACTAACAAACAAAAACCCCAACAACCCAGCAGTGGAGTTCTTTATATATATTTTCTGTTTAGAAGGAATAGAAAAATCCTCCCACTACATAATGGAGGAAAGGGTTAGCAGGAGATGTAATGGGATGGTGTGAATGGTAGTGATAAATTAGGCAGCTAATGGTCTCCAGATGCCAAGATTTTCCAGCCTCTTCCACAAACTGACAAATTAACTCACTATTATAATGAAAATACAAGCAACAGTGTTTATACTGTAACAGTTATGCCTAGTATATCATTAAGTAACACTTAACAGGAATATAAACAGAAATAAAATTTGCATGTCGTATCTACCTGTAACTTAAGGCTGTATTGTAAAAGAAGCCACCACTTTCATCATTAAAGACTTTAAAAGATTACCATATCGGGAGGCCTGGCCTTGAGCCACCTCTAAGCATGTCAGTATGGCTTTACACAACTAAATCCCAACTAACCAGCTTGCTTTGGTCACAGCACAAGCAAATCCAAGATATCGGGTTCCTGGCCATCTCTTGAATGAAATGGATGCTGCAAACATTGAACTGCGGAAGAGAAGGTATGTAATATCATCATCATCATACTTTTTCATTTGTAGATATCAAAGTGCTTTACAAAGAAAGGAAAGTATTATTATCCTAATTTTGCAGATGGGAAACACTGAGGCCTGGTCTACACTACACGTTTAAACCGAATTTAGCAGCGTTAAACCAATTTAACCCTGCACCCATCCACACAACGAGGCCCTTTATATCGATATAAAGGGCTCTTTAAACCGATTTCTGTACTCCTCCCCGATGAGAGGAGTAGCGCTGAAAGCGGTATTGCCATGTCGGATTAGGGTTAGTGTGGCCGCAAATTGACGGTATTGGCCTGCGGGCGGTGTCCCACAGTGCACCATTGTGACCGCTCTGGAAAGCAGTCTCAACTGGGATGCACTGGCCAGGTAGACAAGAAAAGCCCCACGAACTTTTGAATTTCATTTCCTGTTTGCCCAGCGTGGAGCTGTGATCAGCATGGGTGGCGATGCGGTCCCAAATCGAAAAAGAACTCCAACATGGACCGTACAGGAGATACTGGATCTGATCGCTGTATGGGTAGACAAATCTGTTCTATCAGAGCTCCGTTACAGAAGACGAAATGACAAAGCATTTGAAAAAATCTCGAGGCTATGATAGACAGAGTCCACAGCACAGTGCTGTGTGACAAGCGTAACGGAAAGCCAAAGAATCAAATGGACGCTCAGGGAGGGAGTGAGGGAGGGAGTACTGAGGACTCCAGCTATCCCACAGTCCCTGCAGTCTCTGAAAGGCATTTGCATTCTTGGCTGAGCTCTCAATGCCTGAAGGGTCAAAAACATTTTCCCGGGTGTTTCAGGGTATATGTCATCAATTTACATGCTTTCCCCTCCCCTCCCAAAAGAAAAGGGGAAAAAAACGTTTCTCGCCTTTTTGCAATGTCACCCTATGTCTACTGCATGCTGCTGGTAGACAGGGTGCTGCAGCGCTGAACACCAGCATCCCCTTCCCGGTAGCAGATGGTACAATATGACTGATATCCGTCTTCATCATCAGCCCATGAGTGCTTCTGGCTGGCCTCGGTGAGGTCGGCTGGGGGCGCCTGGGTAAAAATAGGAATGACTCCTGGTCATTCCCGGCAGATGGTACAAAACGGCTGGTAACCTTCCTCATCATAGCAACTGGAGGCTGAGCTCTATCAGCCCCCCTCCCTTTCGTGTCTAAAGAGAAGATTCTGTACTCCCTGGACTATCACAGCAGCTGGAGGCTTCCTCCCCCTCATTTTATCTCACTAAAAAGTCAGTGTTTCTTATTCCTGCATTCTTTATTACTTCATCACACAAATGGGGGGACACTGCCATGGTAGTCCAGGAGAGTTAGGGGCAGAGAGAAGCAACGAGTGGGATTGTTGCAGAGGTGCCCCCTAGAATGGCATGCAGCTCATCATTTCTGCGGGATCTCTGGGGCTCTGACCCGGAGTGGCTGTGCTCTCTGGTTCTTTAGTACACTTGCCCCATATTCTAGGCAGGACTGACTCTATTTTTAGACAAAACATAAAGAAGGGAATGACCCAGGGAGTCATTCCATTTTTGTCCATGTGCCCCCAGCTGACCTCAGCGAGGCCAGCCAGGAGCACCCATGACAGCAGCATATGGTACAAAACGACTGATAACTGTCATCTCATCGCCAATTTACAATGGCAGATGGTGCAATAGGGCTGGTAACCGTCTCTGCTACCCTGCAAAGGGAAATGAATGCTGCTGTGTAGCACTGCAGTACCACGTCTGTCACAGCATCCAGTACACATACGGTGACAGTGACAAGGCAAAATGGGCTCCATGGTTGTCATGCTATGGTGTCTGCCAGGGCAATCCAGGGAAAAAGGGTATGAAATGATTGAGTGATGACATTTACCCAGAATCACCCGCGACACTGTTTTTGCATTGGGATCTCAACCCAGAATTCCGATGGGTGCGGGAGACTGCAGGAACTATGGGATAGCTATGGGATAACTATCTGCAGTGCAACTCTCCGGAAATCAACGCCAGCCTCGGTACATGGACGTGCACCGCTGAATTAATGTGCTTAGTGTGGCCGCATGCACTCGCCTTTATACAAATCTGTTTTACAAAACTGGTTTATGTAAAATCGGAATAATCCCGAAGTGTAGACATACCCTGAGTCATGTAGACAAAATGACTAACCCAAGGTCACATTGCAGGTCATTGGTGAATCCAGGAATTAGAATCGAGGATTCCTGACTCTAGTCCACTTCCTTCTCTGCCTCCCTGTTACATTCCTTTACTGGCCTACTTTCTCAGTCAGACTAACATTCCTTTACTGGCCTACTTTCTCAGTCAGACTAATATAAGTGTAGAACAAGTTTACTTTAAAAAAAAAAAAATTGTGCTAGACTTAAGTAAATTAATGTAGCTCCTGGGATAGAATGGAAGGAATTTTCTTAGCGCTATCTTTATAGAGATATTGGGAGAGAAGGGAACCACGCTACAATAAAATAGCAGGTGTGCAGCAGAACTGAAACTTTTACTTAAACTGTGCTATTGGAATTCACTCTCTGCAGTCTTTAAACCCAAAGTTCTCCAAATGACACCTTAAGTGATGTATAGGCTTTGTGTGACCCCTTTGCACAGGGTGAATTTTATTTTTTATAAAAATCTTGTTTTGCCTTATTTGGTATCTTGCAGATTAAAAGTGGATGCAAGTAGCAGAAATCAGGGCTGATATGCCTTTTTGGTCTTAGCTGTAGATCTTGGGGCTCTGAGCAGCTTCTGCATATTTGTTTCCATTGTGCAGTTGTGTTAGAGTATTGATTTGCAAGTTGAGTAGAAAAACTAAGATTAGGGTTATCTTCCATAAAACAAATTAATTATATTACAAATGGATCTTTGAAGGACCCGGAAGAAATCAGCACTATTTAACAAATATTTTAGCATGTTTTTGGAGGGTTTCTTTATTCTGCACTGCACAATGCGTAGATAATTTGTTTCTTTGAGGGTCTTTGACACTTTGAGATTCAACCCAGATAAGTAAGGAGTTTTGTCATCACCTGCCCCGTAAACTTTGGGTGCCTTAAATGCTATGGTTCTGCAGCTCACTGTTCTGACGCCAGCAGCCAAGCATCCAGGTCATGCTCTAGCTCAGGGGTCAGCAACCTCTGGCACGCGGCTCTCCAGGGTAAGCAAGTTGGCAGGTGCGGCAGACCGTGGCTCCCCCTGGCCGTCCCAGGGCAATGCGGGAGGTGGGAAGCCGTGGCCAGCACATCCCTCAGCACTTTCTGCCGCCCCCATTGGCCTGGGACAGCAAACCATGGCTAGTGGGAGCTGCGGTCCGCCGAACCTGCTGACGCAGCAGATAGATAATCTGGCCCGGCCCGCCAGGGTAAGCACCCTGGCAAGCTGTGTCCCTGAGTTTGCCAATCCCTGCTCTAGCTTCTACTGACCGTGTACTTTTGTAGGGTGACCTCAGACCCAGCCTTGACCCCCCAGAAATGCACATCTTGTATTGTTCAGTATCCCACTGGACCGTACAAGCTTATAAATTAGTTTGTCATTCCAGCAAAGGGTAACGAAAATACACAGCCAGCCTTGTTGTCTCAAGCAGAGGCTTTCCAAACACTTCAGTCAAACAACCTGGTTTAGAAGAAACACTAAACAAGTTTATTAACTAGAGAAAGATATGCTTTAAGTAATAAGGCATATAAGTTATAGTTGGTTACAAAAGAAATAAAAAGATAAACATGCAAGCTCATTCCTAAACTTTACTAAGCTAAATAAGATTTGAAAGCAAAAAGGTTTCTCTCACCCCAAAACTCTCAGCAGTCCATACTAACTGGAAAGCCTTCCAGCTATGACTACTGCCCCCAGTTCAGTGATGCTCCTGTTGTCTTTCAAGTGCTGCTGTGAGTAGAGAGAGGGGAGGAGAGATGATGAGGCAGTCACTGTCTCTCCTGTTTATATGCTGACCCTCTGTAGTGGAAAAGTCTTTGCTGGGTCATGGGGTCAGGTAGTTCCATGGTATATGTGAGCTGCCAACCATCAGGAGAGTTGTAAATTTCTTGTTTACAACTTCCCTGCTGGTGAATCTCCGATTAATCAGGTAATTGCCTTTTAGCACGAAGCTGGCATGCTTTTCGGTTTGTGAAGATGGTCTGAGGGTGTTGCCCAGAATTATAGGATATTTGAGTAACAAACATATAGTAAAATCATAATTTCATGTGCAGTGTTGCACACATTTCAACAGGTTGAGTTTTCAAATAATACCTCACAAGCAATGTTCCCTCTAATTTTTCCCACACGTACTCAATGAATTTTGTTATGTGCACCAATATGGAAGTGACATGTGACATCACCTCTATATTGGTGTGCATAACAAAGTTCATGTGATGACAGTGGAGTCGAGGGATTCGGAGTGGGGCTCAGGGTTGGGACAGAGGGTTGTGGGGGAGTGGTGAGGGCTCTGGGGTGGGGCAGAGGGTTGGGGTGCTGAGGAGGTTGAAGGGTCCGGCTTGGGATGGGGCCAGGGATGAGGGGTTTGGAATGCAGGCTGCCCAGGGGCTATGGCGGGGGGGGGAGAGGATTTCCCCCCATCTTTCTCCTCCCTCCCCCACAGCAGCACCTGGGCTTGCGGGGGATGAGGTGCCTCTCCCCCTGCTGCGGCAGGTCTGTTCTGGGGCTAGGGGAGGGGCACCTCTCCCCCAGCCATGTCAAGTCCAGGGCAGTTCTGTGCTGGAGCCAGCTGGGAAAGGCGCCTCTTCCTGCCACAGCCTTGAGCCCCTGCGCAGCCTAGAGGAAACTTAGCTCACAAGTCATACTTTGCACACAGTACACCATAATCATATCACGGAATTAGCATGGGGTATAGGTTGTTGTATGGGGTATAGGGTGTCACAGGATGTAGTGTCTATCCCCTTTTGAAATTAAGTACTCATCTTTCTCCACTTGCTCTCCTGAGGGCATTGTTTAGCTTGCATGTAAATGTGCTTTTCTTCGGGGTGGCCCATTTTGAACAGCTGACAAGAAGATGAGTAACAGTAGGGGGAGATTAGCATGGGGAAATTTAGTTTTTGTAATGACCCATCCACTCCTGGTCTTTTTTCAGGCCTAATTTGATAGCGTCCAGTTTGCAAATTAATTCCAGCTCTGCAGTTTCTCACTGGAGTCTATTTTTGAAGTTTTTTTGTTGAAGAATTGCCACTTAACTCTGTTATTGAGTGTCCAGGGAGGCTGAAGTGTTCTCCGACTGGTTTTTGAATGTTATAATTCTTGACATCTGATTTGTGTCCATTTATTCTTTTGCGTAGAGACTGTGGGTTTGGCCAACGTACATGGCATCATTAACACTTTTGCATGATTTATGCACAATAAACTCACAAAGGAGCTGTGACGAGGGAAGCTGGGGCTCAACCCTCCCTGTGGAGGAGGGGAGCCACACCGGCCTCGTCCTGTTCTCACTGGGTCCTGTCCCTCGGGCCCGCGGTCCACTGTCCGGGCGTTCGGTCTCTGTGGAGCGGACTGGGACACAGCAAAGTCAGTAGGGCCCCGCCTTGGATACAGGCGGGCACCCAA
>NC_133778.1:571006-629340 GCF_003597395.2 Chelonoidis abingdonii
GATTTACTATATACAGTGCTTGTTGAGCTGTCTGGGGCGAGTGTCTTTATGTGTATTTGTACTTCACTTCTCACAATAGATTGGGAATTGGAGCCTAAAATACTAAAGCCTGGTCTGTGCCAAAACACAGTCTTTATGGATGAAGGACAATTTAAAGTCCATAAGCTCTGATTGGTATGGTACAGTGGTATAGAGTATTAATTTTCATCCATGGAAAATCCTTGTTCTGGTTTTATCGTCTTCTTCCCGTGCTCCTTAACTCCCACAACATTCTACTTCAATTTGTTCTGTTGCTGGACTTGAATCAGTGCTGTTAACCATGCCAGTTAAACTTATCTATCCTTTCATCTCCAGAGGTAGGCCACTGAAACTTGGTCCTTGATTAAAGAAGATATATAGTTACAAAAATCTTGCAACAGGGTTTTATTCAGAGACTGCTGAGAAGCATAACAAGAAGAAAAACAAATGGACATAATAAATAAAAACTAAATTAGGAAACCCTCTGGGAGTTTAGGAAAACAACCGTCCTTTGTCATTTAATGTGCAGTTTCTGCTTTATCAAAGGTGTTTAACTGTGTCTGTTTGCCAGGCTAGTTGTTCCTAGTTTTCTGTATTACACTTTGGCGCTGTTTGGGCTGCAGGCCTACACCTATCTTTTATTATTTCACTTAAATTCCCTGAAGGTTTTCCCTCAGTCCATGGAGACTTTGTGGGGGAGTGTCAGGTAACGTGGGTTATGCAAAAAGGAGAGAGACCAGGGTTCAATTCTGAAAGCTAGCAGTTGCAAAGACCAATGCTGTATCTGATAGGTGAGGGACACTTTCTACATCTTCTTCGGAAAGCAGGAACAACACTTTGGAAAAACTGGGGTCCTTCTATTTTTAAGTGAGTATCAAATGAATAGGCCAGTAACTTAAAATTCATGACTTTTGTCTGACGCACTCTGATTCCTGTATTTTTTTTTCTTGTTGTGGTAATGCTTACAGGGGGCTGGCACTTACGAAAAGGGAAGTTTACTGCTGAGGAGTTGCAGCCTAAGGATGACTCATGAGGGAGAGGGGAAGCAAAAAGGGGTTTCTATACAAATAGATGAATCATATAGGAAGGCATGGCAGAAAACAGATTTTTGGAGATATACTAAAAATTGGCTTGTTACTCAGGGAGGTCAGCCATGCGAAGAAGCTTCGAGGTGGCAAAGCAGCTGTGCATATTTTATAGATGTTTCCTTCATTATACTGCTGTTTTTCTTTTTCTCCTTAGTATTGGCAGATCATTCTCAGATATTTCGACTTAGTCCTGATAATAATAAGTTGTCTAAAGGAGAGGTACATCAGCTTCCAGTTTGGGTCAGATTGCCAAGGCGAAGTCTGCAAAGCCTCCATAACAGTGATGTCCAGTGACTTCAGAAATCTATGTACAGTGCCAAGGACAGCACCTCTGGTTCCATTGGTTGACTGAATGAATTCAAAAGTCCAGCCATTAAGGAGAAGGTAGTGAAGAACAATTTCAGGGTAAAGGAGTGCTACATGCGGTTTATCGAAAATCCAGTTGAAAAGACCATCTGAAGGTACGAAAATACTCGCTATACTCTTCTTACCGCCACATAAAATTATTTTTAACTTAAACCTAACAAACAAACACCCCACAACCCAGCAGTGGAGTTCTTTATATATAATTTCTGTTTGAAGGACTAGAAAATATCCCCACTACATATGGAGGAAAGGTTAGCAGAGATTGTAATGGGATGGTGTGAATGTAGTGATAAATTAGGCAGCTAATGGTCTCCAGAATGCCAAATTTTCAGCTCTTCCACAAACTGACAAATAACTCACTATATGATGAAAAATACCAAGCAACAGTGTTTATCTGTAACAGTTTAGCTATATAATATTAAGTACACTTAACAGGAATTAAACAGGGAAAATTTGCATGTCGTATCTACTTAATAAGGCTGTATGTAAAAGAGCCCACCACTTTATCATTAAGACTTAAAAGATGAACATATCGGAGGCCTGGCCTTGAGCCACCTCTAAGCATGTCAGTATGGCTTACACAACCTAAATCCAACTAACAGCTTGCTTTGGTCAAGCACAGCAAATCCAAGATATCGGGTTCCTGGCATCTCTGATGAAATGGATGCTGCAAACATTGAACTGCGGAAGAAGAAGGTATGTAAATCATCATCATCATACTTTTTTCATTGTAGATATCAAGTGCTTACAAAGAAAGAAAGTTTATTATCTAATTTTGCAGATGGGAAAACACGAGCCTGGTCTACACACACGTGTAAACCGAATTTAGCGCGTTAACCAATTTTAACCTGCACCCATCCCACACAACGAGGCCCTTTATACGATATAAAGGGCTCTTTAAACCGATTCTGTCTCCCCCGAGTGAGGGAGTAGCGCTGAAAGCGGTATTGCCAGTGGACTAGGTTATGTGAGCAAATTGACGGTATTGCCTGCGGCGTGTCCCACAGTGCCACCATTGTTGACCGCTCTGGAAAGCAGTCTCACTGGAATGCACGGCCAGTAGACAAGAAAAGCACGAACTTGAATTTCATTCCTTTTGCCAGCGTGAGCTTGATCAGCAGGGGTGGGATGCGGTCCCAAATCGAACAAGAACTCCAAGCATGGACCCGTCCGGAGATACTGATTGATCGCGTATGGTAGACAAATCTGTTCTAGTCAAGCTCCGTTACATTAAGTACGAAGAAAAGCATTTGAAAATCTGAGCTATGAATAGCCAGAGTCCAACAGCACAGGCGTGTGACAAGCGTAACGGAAAGCCAAGATCAAATGGACGCTCGGAGGGAGTGAGGAGGGAGTACTAGGACTCCAGCTATCCAAAAGTCCTGCAGCTCTGCAGGCATTTGCATTCTGCGAGCTTCTGCCTGAAGGGTAAAACATTGTTCGGGTGTTTCAGGGATATGTCATCAATTTACATGCGTTCCCCTCCCTCCCAAAGAAAGGGGAAAAATACGTTTTCTCGCTTTTGCAAGTCACCTATGTCCTACTGCGCTGCAGTAGACAGGGTGCGTGCAGCGCTGAACACCAGCATCCCTTCCCGGTAGCAGATGTACATATATGAGATATCCTCTTCATCATCAGCATGAGTGCTTCTGGCGGCTCGTGAGGTAGATGGGGGCGCCTGGGTAAAAAATAGGAATGACTCCTGGTCATTCCCGCCAATGGTACAAAACGCCTTGTAACCTTTCTCATCATCGCAACTGGAGGTCTGCAGCTCTACTCAGCCCCTCCTTCGTGAAAGACTATCACAGCAGCTGGAGGCTTCTCCCTCATTTTATCTCCAAAAGTCAGTGTTTCTTATTCCTGCATTTTTATTACTCATCACACAATGGGGGACACTGCCATGGTAGTCAGGAGAGTAGGGGCAGAGAAGAAGCAACGAGTGGGATTGTTGCGAGGTTGCCCTAGAATGGGCAATGCAGCTCATCATTCGCGGGATCTCTGGGCTCTGACCGGAGTGGCTGGCCTCTGGGTCTTAGTACAACTTGCCCATATTCTAGGCCAGGACTGACTCTATTTTTAGACAAAACATAAAGAAGGGAAGGACCGAGTCAGTCCATTTTTGTCCATGTGCCCCAGCTGAGCCTCAGGAGGCCGACGCAGGAGCCCCATGACAGCAGCATATGGTACAAGACTGATACTGTCATTCATCGCCAATTACATGGCAGAATGTTGCAATAGGCTGGTAACCGTCTCTTTTTGCCCCCTCCCTGCAAAGGGAAATGATGCTGCTGCTTGTAGCACTGCAGTACACGTCTTGTCACAGCATCCACGTACAGCATTACGGTGACAGTGACAAGGCAAAAGGGCCCATGGTTTCATGCCTTAAATGGTGTCTGCAGTCAATCCAGAAACAGGGTTGAAATGATGAGTGATGACATTACCCAGATCACCCGCGACACTGGTTTGCATTGGGATGCTCAACCCAGAATTCCGATGGGTGCGAGACTGCAGGAACTATGGATGCTATGATACTATTGGCAGTGGGCAACTCTCCGGAAATCAACCACTCGGTACATGGACGTGCACGCTGAATTAATGTGCCTTATGTGGCCGCATGCTCGGCCTTTATACAAAATTGTTTACCAAACTGGTTTATTAAAATAGGACTATCCGAAGGTAGACATAACCCTGAGTCAAGTAGACAAATACTAACGCCAAGTCACATTGCAGTCATTGGTGAATCCGGCTAGAATCGAGATTCCTGACTCTATCCATTCCTCTCTGCTCCTGTATTCCTTTACCTGGCCTACTCTTCTCAGTCAGCTAAACAGTCCTTTACTGGCCTACTTTCTCAGTCAGACTAATTAAGTGTAGAACAGTTTACTTTAAAAAAAAAATGTGCTAGGACATAAGTAAATATAATGTAGCTCTGGGATAGAATGGAAGGATTTTCTTAGCGCTATCTTTATAGAGGAATATTGGGAAAGAAGGAACACGCTCAATAAAAAGAGGTGTGGCAGCAGAACTGAAACTTTTATTAAACTGTGCTATTGGAATCACTCTTCTGCAGTCTTTAAACCCAAAAGTTCTCCAAATGACACCTTAAGTGATGTATAGGCTTTGTGGACCTTTGCACAGGTGAATGTTATTTTTTATAAAAATCTGTTTGCCTTATGTACTTGCAGATTAAAAAGTGATGCAAGACGAATCAGGGCTGATGATGCCTTTTTGGTTTAGCTGTAGATCTGGGGCTCGAGCAGCTTTCGCAATATTTGTTTCATGTGCAGTTGTGTTAGAGTATTGATTGCAGTTGAGTAGAAAAACTAGAGAGGTTATCTTCCATAAAACAAATTAAATTATATTACAAATGGATCTTTGAAGGACCCGGAAGAAAATCAGTCACTATTAACAAATATTTTAGCATGTTTTTGGAGGGTTTCTTTATCTGACTGCACAATGCCGTGATAATTGTTCTTTGATGGGTCTTTGACACTTTGAGATTCACCACAATAAGTCAGGGATTTGTATCACCTGCCCCGTTAAACTTTGGTGCCTAAAATGCTATGGTTCTGCAGCTACGGTCTGACGCAGGCCAAGCAATCCAGGCATGTCATAGCTCAGGGGTCAGCAACCTCTGGCACGCGGCTCTCCAGGGTAAGTCAAGTTGTGCAGGTGCGGCAGACCGTGGCTCCCCTGCGCCAGGGCAATGCGGGAGGTGGGAAGCGTGCAGCACATCCCTCAGCATGTACTGCGGCCCCCATTGCTGGGACAAACAAACCATGGCTAGTGCGGAGCTGCGGTCCGCCGACCTGCTTGACGCGCAGATTAGATAATCTGGCCCGCCCGCCAGGTAATGCACTGGCAAGCTGTGGTCCTGAGTTGCCCAATCCCTGCTCTAGCTTCTACAGACCGTGTACTTTGTAGGGTGACCTCAGACCCGCCTTGACCCCCCAAGAAAGTGCACATTTGTATTGTCAGTATCCCACTGGAGCCGTATCAAGCTTAAAATTAGTTTGTCCACTCAGCAAAGGGTAAACGAAAATACACGCCAGACTGTTGCTCAAGCAGAGGCTTTCCAAAACACTTCAGTCAAACAACCTGGTTAGAAGAAACACTAAACAAGTTTATTAACTAAGAAAGATATTGCTTTTAAGTAATAGGATATAAGTTATAGTCTGGTTTCAAAAGAAATAAAAGATAACATGCAAGCTCATTCTAAACGTACTAAGCTAAATATTTGAAAGCAAAAAGGTTTCTCTCACCCCAAAACTGCAGCAGCCATACGAACTGGAAAGCCTTCCAGCTATGACTACTGCCCCAGTTCAGTGATCTCCTGTTTCTTTCAGTGCTGCTGTGAGTAGAAGAGAGGGGAGGAGAGATGAGGAGGCAGTCACTTGTCTCCCTGTTTATATGCTGACGCTGCTGTATGGAACAAGTTCTTTGCTGGGTCATGGTCAGGTAGTTCCATGGTATATTGTGAGCTGCCAACCATCAGGAGACGTTGTAAATTTCTGTTAACTTCCTGCTGGTGAATCTCCGATAATCAGGTATGTGCTTTTAGCACGAAGCTGGCATGCTTTTCGTGGTGAAGATGGTGAGGGTGTTGCCAGAATTAGGATTTTGAGAACAAACATATAGTTAAATCATAATTTCATGTGCAAGTGTTGCATACATTTCCAACAGGTTGGTTTTCAAAAATAATACCTCACAAGCAATGTCCTCTAATTTCCTCACACGTACTCATGATTTTGTTATGTCACAATATGGAAGTGGACATGTGACATCACCTCTATATTGGTGTGCAGTAACAACAGTTCATGGATGACGTGAGTCGAGGATTCGGAAGTGGGCTCAGGTTGGACAGAGGGTGGGGGATGTGAGGCTCTGGGTGGGCAGAGGGTGGGGTGCTGAGGAGGTTGAGGGTCCGGCTTGGATGGGGCATGGGATGATGGGTTTGGAATGCAGGCGCCCAGGGGCTATGGGGGGGGGGAGAGATTACCCCATTCTCTTCCTCCCCAAGCAGCACTGGGCTTGCGGGGATGAGGTGCCTCTCCCCGCGCGGCAGGTCTGTCTGGGAGGGGAAGGGCAAATCCTTCCCCCAGCAATGTCAGTCAGGGCAGTCTGTGCTGGAAACAGCGGGGAAAGGCGCCTCTTCCTGCCACAGCCTCTGATGCCCTCGCCAGCCTAGAGAACTTAGCTCACAATCCAACTTGCACACAGTAAGACCATAATCATATCACGGAATAGCATGGGGTATAGGTTTGGTTGTATCGGGATAGTGGTGTCACAGGATGTAGTGTCTATCCCTTTGAAATTAAGTCTCATTTCTGCCACTTGCTTCCTGAGGGCATTGTTTACTCATGTAAATGGTGCTTTCTTCGGGTGGCCCATTTTGAACGCTGAAAGAAGATGAGTAACCAGAGGAGGAGATTACAGGGGAAATAGTTTTTGAATGACGCCATGCCACTCCTGTCTTTGTCAGGCCTAATTTGATAGCGCCGTTTGCAAATTAATTCGCCTCTGCAGTTTCCACTGGATCCCTATTTTGAAGTTTTTTGTTGAGATTGCCACTTAACGCGTTATTGAGTGTCCAGAGGAGGTGAAGTGTTCTCCGACTGGTTTTGACTGTTTAATTCTTGACATCTGAGTTGTGTCCATTTATTCTTTGCGTAGAAGACTGTGGGTTTTTGCCAACTACTTGGCATCATTAACACTTTTGCATGATTATGCACAATAAACTCACAAAGGAGCTAACATAATGTGCAAATATGTTCTTTAAAAGTATTTGGCAAGCAGAGGGTCTAATGCATGGCCTGTTCAGAGAAAGGAAATGAGTTTCTGAGAGGTAAGATTAAGCAAGGCATCACCAAAAACAAGGGTGAGCCTTGCTAATTACATCAGAACTCATCCTTTCTTCCGGAACAGCATGGCTTAGACCTGCTTGCCAAATATTTTAAAGACATATTTGCAACACTTATGTTGAGCTCTGTAGCCGAGGCGGTGTGGCGCACCTCCTCCTCAGGGAGGGTTGAGCCCCGTCCATCTTCCCCAGGGCGAACGTCCGGGCGAAGCCCCGCCCTCAACAGGTATGCGGCGACCCGGAAGTATAGAAAGCCTGGTGCCGGCCTTCAGTTGGAGCTCAGCTGCAGCCAGAGCAGAGTGCCGGCCGACCTCTGTCTGGCTGGGAGGCTGACCGAGCTCCGGGACAGGTATCAGGCCTTGCCGAACCGACCCGCACACCATCGAGCTGAGAGCTGCTGGACACTACCAAAGCTGCCCCCCCAGCTTCGCCTGGAGGATACTTCGGACAGACCTGCCCAGCACCCAGAGTTGCCCTGGACTAACCTACCCGGACTGGGAGCACCCTAGAGGTGACACGCTCGGACTCGGTAGGGGCAAAGGGGGAATGGATAGTAGCCCGGGGCCTGACTAAGCAGGCCGCAGAAGCCGAGCTGATGATGTGTATGGTTGGCAGGATCCACTGGATCACTCTGTCAGGTGTTCGTTCGATCCCCATCTGAACTGGCACCTACGCGACCGCGCTACTAGGGCCGGGCTGGAAACGCGAGCGAGTGGTGCTGCGTGTCCCCTGCCACGTAACCGCGTGGCAGAACCCCTCGCCTCAACTCTGACGGCGCAGTGTGACCCTCGTCACTGCTCTGCCCTTGCCCCAGAGGCCAGAGAGCTTTGTGATACTGTGTTTTGGGTGCCCCCCCGACACGACGGCTGGCGCCCATTGACTTTGTTGTTGCTGGCTATGCTCTGCCCTGCCCAAGCCAAGCCGATTGTTACTGTGGTTGGTGCTACCGCCGATCCCAAGGTTGGACCCCTATTGCCTCTTGCTACTACTGCGCAGCCCAAAGGGCCAGAGTGTAGGTGGACCGTTCGTTGGGTTGGGTGCCCGCCTGTATCCAAGGCGGGGCCCTACTGACTTTGCTGTGTCCCAGTCCGCTCCACAGAGACCGAACGCCCGGACAGTGGACCGCGGGCCCGAGGGACAGGACCCAGTGAGAACAGGACGAGGCCGGTGTGGCTCCCCTCCTCCACAGGGAGGGTTGAGCCCCAGCTTCCCTCGTCACAGCTCCTTTGTGAGTTTATTGTGCATAAATCATGCAAAAGTGTTAATGATGCCATGTACGTTGGCCAAACCCACAGTCTCTACGCAAAAGAATAAATGGACACAAATCAGACGTCAAGAATTATAACATTCAAAAACCAGTCGGAGAACACTTCAGCCTCCCTGGACACTCAACAACAGACTTAAGTGGCTATTCAACAAAAAAACTTCAAAAATAGACTCCAGTGAGAAACTGCAGAGCTAGAATTAATTTGCAAACTGGACGCTATCAAATTAGGCCTGAATAAAGACCGGGAGTGGATGGGTCATTACAAAAACTAAAAACTAATTTCCCTATGCTAATTTCCCCCTACTGTTACTCACACCTTCTTGTCAGCTGTTCAAAAGGGGCCACCCCGATTACCACTACAAACGTGATTTTTCCTCTTGTTGATAATATCCCACTTTAATTGAATTGTCTTGTTAGAATTGATAAGACAACTCCCATCTTTTCATGTACTATGTGTATATATATCTTCCTACTGTATTTTCCACTCCATGCATCTGATGTAGCGGGTTTTAGCCCACGAAAGCTTATGCCGAAATGAGTTTGTTAGTCTCTTAAGTTGCCACAAGTACCCCTTGGGTTTTTTTTTTAATTATTTTATTTTTTTGTTGATACAGACTAACATGGCTACCACTCTGAAAATGATCAGTGAGTTACTTGGTTTCCAAATATATGTTACATTTTGGGTATATATCATGACAATAGTGTGCTGTCTGAGATTGGTGTGGTCTTAGGGTCATTGGGTCTCTGCGGATTCCCACCTGTTGCTCTGGTGCTGCTATAAAGCTAATCTGTGAGCTCAGCACCACAGTGTGCCAATCCCATAAAGGTACAGAGGCAACTCTGGAACAGTCAGCAGTAAATCACCTTTCATTTTAGCCTGTCAGTATTGATACGTATTTATGATGTGTGGTTGTTTTTTTGTTTGGTTTTTTTAAACAGGATGGATTCTGACTCTGCAGACAATAATATTGATTTGCGCCTCCATTTGGGCTCTCACTATAAACTTTACAATGGGGCCCTACACCCATCACTTTCTTGGAAAGAAAGTGTGCTGGATCTGACTATTGATAAAACAAAAACCCTAGGAGATCTGCGACAATCGATATTTCAGGTATTTACTTTTTTAAGAGTGTTAACCCAAACATTTTATCTTTACCTGAGTTACAAAGACAATTTTAAAATTGTGGACATGTCTATGCTCTGTATGACAAGAAGAAATTTTCTGTAGTATTTGACATTTTTCTGTTTGAAGCCACAGAAATGACGAAACAAGCCCTTCACCATTGTAATGAAAATATACCTTCAAGTTGACATACAGACTTGTACACTTTGGGTCTGCAATCTGGGTATTGCTGTTTCAACTATATACTAGGAGGGAGCTTGCTGACCTGAACTGGAAAAAGAGTCAAGAAAATACCAGCAATTAGAGTTAGCATATACTGAAAAGAAGTCCTAGAATTTTTTTTGAAACTATCAAACTGGAAAATCTAACTGTTTTCCCCCAGTAAACCAAAGAAACATCACAATTCCCAGAGAGTGGTCAGGTTCAGTTTGACAAATAGCACAGGAGTTAGGAATGGCTTTGTTTTAGAACTCAAGTCACTTTTTATTTCTCATTGTAGAATGCAAACAAAGACAAAATATTTTCAAACTTTGGCACAAACACTTGATCTGCACTTTATTGGCTAGGTAATCATTTGACAGTTGGCTAAAAATATTTGAGTGAAAAACTAAAAAGTGCTCTAGCATACTGCTTATCTGCTTTAGAGAGATGAGATAAATATAATTCATGAAACCCTGTCCTCACTGAAGTCATTAGCAAAACTCTGTTCAACTTCATTTTGGGGGCCAGGATTTCACCCTTTACAACCAGTTTGAAATTTTGCTGAGGGGTTACAACTTTTGCTTTTTTTCACAATTGGTTGTTTTATTTATACCCATTAGCTGTTGGAATTTTGGGAAGGAGACATGATTCTCAGTACTGCAAAGTCTCTACCAGCAGGACTTCATCTTTACCAAACACTTGATGGTAAGACCTGCATAAAACACGGCTTCATTGTTTATTTGCATGTGCTATACTTTGTTTAGGGCATTTTGAAGATGTTCCATTTATTAACTTATTGGAGAAATATATTACTACTGTGACAAAGTTCCTCCTCTACCTTGGTGGGTCCTGCGCTTCTTGGCAGATTTGCTCACCTCAGTGATCTTCCCCACAGTCTGGGTCAACTCCTCCTGTGTCTGATCAGGAGTTGGGAGGTTTGGGGGGAACCCGGGCCCGCCCTCGGTACCCGGGTTCCACCGCGCCTTGTGGCCCACTTCTACTAGTATGCCTCCATACACTGCACATGCTACAACCCGGCTACTTCCCCATGCCCTCTCCAAACACCTTCTTTACCCACCACAGATCTCCTTCCTGATGTCTGATAATGCTTCTCCCTAATCCCTCAGCATACTGTTCTTCACTCCAGCTCCTCGCCTTCTTCTCCCACTCCTCACTACGCACCCTAATCTCCTCTGGCTCCCCTCGCCTGGACTGGATGACCCTTAAACCCAGGTGCCCTGATTAGCCTGCCCTGATTGGCTGCAGGTGTTCTAATTAAAGTAGCTATCTCCATTGCCTTTTAGAAAGGTCTTAATTGGCTCCAGGTGCCTTGATTATCTTGGAGCAACTGCCATTTGGTTACCATGGTCCTAGGGATTTGTTTAGCCTGGGGTTAACATACCTGTTTCTCAGTACTTTACTGTAGCCATCTGGCCTTGCCCCATCACACTACGTTTTATTAACTTCAGTGTTCAGTTTGACCTATTTGCAAGTCCTCTTCAGTCTTGATGTTATTTATGGCAAACTTAACTTAGCTGGAAGCTATGTGGGACAGAATTTTTTTTTTTTTCTTTTTTTTTATCTGTGTTTGTTCAGTGCCTACGACGGGGGGACCTGGTCCATGACTCAGACTCCTAGGACCTATGATAATATACATAATAAATAATATAATATTAAAACATAATAAAGTTTTATGATCCTTTCAGTGGCTCTTCTGTGAAACCTTTGGTGGGAAGTAGGATGAAAGTATAGGTCTCTGAGAATTAATCAGATTTGCAGACATGTAAGATTTTACTGTATCCATTTGAATGTTTATGATGTCTTATTAGCATTTATCTAATAGTTAAAAAGTAGAGGATCTGAGAGGCAGGATAGTAGCAACAAGTGGACTGGACATTTTAAACTGAATGTCTTAGTGGAAGTGAAAACTTGAAGGGGAAAGTTTTTTGTTTTTTTTTTAATATAAATATCACAGTACAGCTCAGTTAAGATATCAATTTGGCTTTCATTAGTCTTGACACTTATCCAGAATGATAAAGCCATATTAAGTTATATTAGGACAGATTTTTTTAAAAATCTGAGTTGGGTGAAATACAATATCTATTGCTTCAGTTTTTAATTGGATATAAATCCATGATATGCCTACAACCTGAATACTGCATGCATATGTGGTCACCCCATCTCAAAAAAGATATATTGGAATTGGAAAAGATACAGAGAAGGGCAACAAAAGTTATTTGGGGTATGGAATAGCTTCCATATGAGGAAAGATTAATAAGACTGGGACTTTTCAGCTTGGAAAAGAGATGACTAAGAAGATATGATATGAGATATGATAGAGGCCTATAAATCATGACTGGTGTGGAGAAGGTAAATAAGGAAGTGTTATTTACTCCTCATAACGCAAGAACTAGGGGTCACCAAATGAAATTAATAGGCAGCAGGGTAAAAATAAACAAAAGGAAGTATTTCTTCACACAGTGCACAGTCAACCTGTGGAACTCTTTGCCAGAGAATGTTGTGAAGGCTGAGAATATAATAGGATTCAAGAAAACTAAATAAATTCCTGAAGCATAGGTCTATCAGTGGCTATTAGCCAGGATAGGCAGGGATGGTGTCACCAGCCTCTATTTGCCAGAAGGTAGGAATAGGCCACAGGGGATGGATCACTTGATGATGGCCTGTTTTGTTCTGTCCTGGGGCACCTGGCATTGGCCACTGTCGGAAGACAGGATACTGGGCTAAATGGACATTTGTTCTGACCCACTGTGGCCATTCTTATGTTCTTATGATAGGCCTTGGTCTGTCTGCCTCAGAAAATTAGTTTTTTTTCCAGAAATAGTCAAGTAATTTTTATAGCATAAATGTCAGAAACAGAAGCTAAACAAAAAACTGTCATTAAGTGTTCTTGCAAATTTTAATGTAATCCTTGTAGAGTTAAAGTAATTGCCATTGAATCTGTATTATGGTAAGAAGGTGAAACTAGTTGCATGCAAAAATTAAGCACATCGACATTAGTTAGTTACATACCGGCTGTAGGGATACAGTACATGACTACTTCAGCATTTAGCATTATAAATTAAATATAAAAATGTCCTTTTAAATCTCATGTGGGAAGTTATTGACCATACAGATTTGTCAAATAGAGTTTTTAATGTCATAGTCCTGCAAAAGGATTTGCCTAGGTGGACCTTTATGTCTACCAGTACTCCTGTTGACTTAGGCCAGGTCTACACTACGAGATTAAATCGATTTTAGATACGCAATTTCAGCTACGAGAATAGCGTAGCTGAAATTGAATATCTAAAATCGATTTACTCACCTGTCTTCACCGCGCGGGATCGATCCGCGCGGCTCGCCGTGTTGAATCCGGAAGTCCGGTCGTCTAGCTGGAGTTCCGGAATCGATCTAAGCACGCTCTGGGATCGAGATATCGCGTCCAGACCAGACGCGATATTTCGATCCCCGAGCAATCGATTTTAACGCGCCGATCCGGCGCGTAGTCTAGACGTGGTCCTTGTGGGACTCCTCAGAGGCATGGATCACTTTACACAACTGGGCCCTGGGCTTCTGTATCTGTTCTTCATAGCAACTTTATGTCTAGATAGAACATCCAAATATTAATGAAATCTAGTCTGTGTCCAGTTTGCCAGCTGAGATGGGTTACCTGTTGCGAAAATCTTGATGATTTGATCTTTTCAGGAGATGAGATGACATTGGGTGGCATTGGACTTGCAGATGGGGCAGATGTCTTTGTGTGGAATGGCAAGGAGGTAAGACAACAGGAAAATAAATCCTATTCTGCAATTCCTGAGGATCTGATTTTTAATCTTCAAAAAGGTTTCTGGTCATTTTAAATCCCTTATAATACTTTCTTGAGGAGTGCAGATGATATTTGGCATCAGTGATGCTGCTCCAGCCTCCTTCACAGATGGCTCTCTCTATGCTGCTTGTGACTATACCCTTCACAGACCTCCGGGTACATTATTTTCCTAGTAGGATATGGGGGTGTAAACAGACTGTACCATATACAGTGTGTAATTGTCAATCAGATTCCCAGATGATTACTGTATAGATTTTTTTTTTTTTTTTTTTTTTTTTTAATTCCGTACCAATTAAACCAAAGCAGATTCTTAAATTTGCTGTCTGTTAGGTCAGTTTGAGGCAATAACAAAAATTTGCTCGGCTGCACAACATCCAGCAGACGGCTAAATCTGCATCAGTGATTGACACCTTATATAAAAGAATGATTCACTGAACACAGCACACTCTCCTTGGATCGTTCTCTTCTTTTGAACTTAAAGATCTCTGTATTGTAAGGATTTATCCAATAACTAATTAAAGCAAATGTAATGTTAACAGTCTCAGCTTTTGTTCGTGACATGCACATTTATTTTTGTCCCCTTGCTAAACTTCAGAATAGCCCAACTTTACTTTCAAATTACTTTAATTTTTTGGGCTGCTTTGGTCTTATTCGTGTATATTTTTGTATTGAATAAAAGTGTGTAGTTCATAAATATCTTGAAGGGGTAAATCAATGAGGGTTGACATTGATTATTCACCTGACTGAAGCTTAGATTCAGTGTGTTAGTGGTCAGATGCAGGTAATATTGCTGCAGATGTTCTCCGGATTTCTGTGCTAAAAGATTAAATGGCTCCATTTTTGTCCCAGTTTTTTTTCCTTTACCACAAGTATTTTCAGAATGGATGCAGAGTTACAATCCCTGGGCTCCCAACGTTGTATCCCTTCTTGACACCTCTGATATTCTTTAGCAAGCTGTTCAGGTGGAATTCAGTCAGGGGAGGCTTAATTCTAATGAGGGGGGGAAAAAAGCAAGACTTCCTTGTCCTGAATGACTGAGCAACTAGAACCATCAGCACTTCGTAGGCCTCTTGCTATTGTTGATTACCCTTCATCTGCAGATATTACACGCTTCCTACAGGTTGGTGGTATGGAGGTGTTACCAGGTCTTGACCATGAACCCGTGCTTCTAAATGTTCTTCGGTTGGCGGGCTATAATGAAGGAGGGAAAGGTCAGCATTTCATCGAATCCCAGCATGTTGTTCCATGCAGTGCAGAACTGAGCACCCTGTGGAAAGCCTTAGCATCGCCAGGAGGGATCATCTTAATGAACAGTTCGGGATCTGACAAAGAGGTGGAGAACTGGAAAGTCATTCCTGAAGAGGATATGAAGAAGACAGTCAGAGTTGTTGGCCTGACAGATGGAAGCTCAATATTAGTTTTAGATAGCCATGACCAAAGGTAAATGTCATGATTGTGTTTCTTTCCTATTAAGCACATGTTTCAAAGTTAGGGACCAAGCAGAATTCCTTTGACTAGAATTACATTGTTACATGTTCTTGTTGCTATTCTTGTTAGTCATTTTGTCACCACCACTAATGCGATGATCTCAGGGTTGTGAAATGAAGCACTTAGAAGTTGGGGAAATTCCAAAAAGTTATGATTGCTACAGCAACATTAACTTTGCCCTGCTGAACATCCTTTGTGCATTTATGGTGTATGTGAAGAACAGAGGTTTACATTTTAACAAGGTAAAGAGCAATAAGAAGCTCTTTATGTATGCAGCATGGCTAAGTTAATGCTTCTGGAATTTCATGGTGTTTAAGTATTTAATGCAACATCAGGAATGGGAGATTAATTTGCATTTAACTTCATAGGCTATCTTTATGGGGCTTGTATGTGGTGGTGGGAGAGGAGAATTGTAACAATTGTCCTGGGCAGCATATTGCTGTGTTGGATTTGCTAGTTGATCTTTTCAATTCTCTGAAACAGCCAAATGTGCACTGAAATGGAAGGCTCTGTGCATGAAAATACAATTAGTTAAGTGCACCCCTCCAGACATAAGGAAATTTTCAACTGCAAGAGCTCTTGATGTAAATTTTGACTTATCGGTTACATTAAAGTTTTAAAACATTTTAAATATAAAAAGTGAAGTAACAGGTTCTTCACTGGGGACTATATTCATACCAAGACTTAAATTTCAGCATGATTAGAATATTTTTACAACGCAGAAAAGCATATGTCCCATAAAATACATCGCTTGAACCGTACAGAGTTTTGTCAAGCAAGCAAATTTCACTTTTTGGTCAAAGACCAGGTATAGAAAACATCCACCAAAGTAGTGTCAGTTATGGAGATGTGAGAACAAGGTTGCAATGGAAACTGCTTCGCGCCCATAACTAGAACAGTTATGAGTAGTGACGCCTGGTGATTTGCTGTGAAACATTACTACTTGACTGGCACTTATTAAAGGGCAAAAAGTAAAAATTCAGTTGTAAGCACAAAATGGTTTTCCTCTTAGGAGGGAAGTGCAATTAATCCTAATGCATGTATCCAAACTTGCATTTAGTACATACATAGTAATATACCCCTCAGTTTCAAGTATTTATTGGGTTAATTACAAAGACTTTGTGTGTGTAATACCGTCTTTATTGTACTCATTACTGTCAATGTTATGGTAGTGCCTAGGGGCCTGCCCTTTTGTGCTGGAACCTGTGTGGAAGAGTAAGAGACAGTCTTTGCCCTGAAGAACTTAAATCTTAATAGACAAGACTGGCAAAGGGTTGGAAAACAGGATGTTCTCCTCATCATACAGATGAAGAGCTGAAGTGAATAGTGACTTTGCCCATGGTCATATAGGAAGTCTTTGGAGAGACCCAGGAATTGAACACAGATATCCTGAGTCGTGCGCAATTGCCTTAAACCACAAGGACAAAAACGGCAAGATCTAACAAAAGTTCTGTCAGGAACAGAGTACATTTCCACCAGCAGATCGGTTCAATAATCATTCCTCTTAGATGGAATGCTACTAATATTCCAACACTTGCCATTTTGCTGAGCAAGAAGTTCTGATTGTGGAAAAATTGTATGATGGCTATCTAGTAAGATCATGTTCCCTTAACCCACCAAATTAATTGCCTTTGTGTATTAAAAAAAATAGGAACCTGGGCCTCTGGAGATCAAAGTAGCTTTTTAGTGCAGGGGCTATGGGTAAAATTTTTCTGAATGAGTGACGCAGGGTATGTTTACATTAGAAACGGTGCTGTTGCAGCTATGCTGCTGTAGCATAAACATGTACTACAGCGATGGAAAGCGTTCTTCCTGAACGGTCTACACTGGAGCTTAGGTTGGCTTAACTGCATTTCTCAGGCATGTGAATTTTTCGTACCTGTAAGTGACATAGCTAGGCTGACCTAACTTTCTAGTGTAGACAGGAGTTTCTGGGCTGAAGGCCCATTTTTAAAGATAACATTGGCTTTTGGTGAGACTTAGCCCTAGTCTACACTACAGCGTTAGGTCAACGTATGGCAGTTTACATCTACCTAACTCTGTAAGCGACTACACTAAAATGTCACTCCTGCTAATGTAACTTGCCCACTACACCGACTTAATAACTCCACCCCCCCCCCCAAGAGGCATAAAATCAGCATTGATTTACTTAGGTTGATGCAGTGTCAGTGTAGACACTGCATTGCTTTACATTGACTGTTGTTGCCTTTCAGAATCCACCCCACAATGCCAGTTAAATCGGTGCAAGTGCTCCTGGTTAGGACATGCACCGCTGATACGAGTAGCGTGGGGTGGACATGCAAAAGCGATTTCATTACTGTGGTGGCTGCACGTCGTTATAATTTAGGTTAGCATAATTTTGTAGTGTAGACATACCTTTGGAAAATTGAAATTAAGCTCCTTAAGTCCCTAAGGCATTTTTGAAAAATTTACCCTATAGCTATTTCTGTTTTAACAATACAGAAGGACCCTGATAATGACTGGGGCCTTTGGGTGTCACCATGTTATAAGCAATGGTAATAAGACCTAGTTCATATATAAACAAAAAGACACTGTGGCATTTAGCAGTCTTCCTCAGCATAGGTAGTGTACGTTTTCCCTGTATTCTTTGCTTACATATAGTACATTAATCTGTGCTCTAAGTATATCTTGTTTGCAGCTTGGTGAACATGGCAAGTGGCAATTTGACTGCTTTTATGCATGATATCAGCTGGCTTCAAGTTAAAAATTTCTGCCGGTTGGAAGCGGAAGAGAAGCAAGTTAAAATTACTGCAACCGTTGAAACAGTGAGTAAAGGAGTTACAACTGTTCAGGGATATAACAGAATTCTTCTCTTACTGTGCACAACTTCTTCAGTTCAGTTGAGCTAATCATAGAGGGTAAAATCCCCATTCACTTCGGTGAGACCAGGATTTCGTCTTGGGAATTTTCAGTTAAGTACAATAGCTTATGTCAGCAAAGCAGCATGGGTGGCAGGCTTGGCATTGCCACCCACAAGAGCCAAAATAAACTACATTGTTTGTGTAATTGAGACAAGCACATGCACGTCTGCTTTGAAGAAACTTTTTAAATTACATCACAACCTAAAGAAGACTAAAATTCACTGAGGTAGACTGTAGTAAACTTCTGCAACAGCTTTTCTGTGGGGCCATCATGAAAACAATGTATTGCATGAGACTGTGCTGGAGAACAGAACTTTAAATATCTCTTTATGAAGAAAATAGTTCTCCTTGTTACAAGGGTGCGATGGAGAAAAAATGGTGGACTGTGTTTTGGCAAGATCTTAACAGTGAAAGAACAGAAGGAGTTTGTGCATTTCATCTAAAGCTATTTTAATTATTCAACTTAGATTTTGGTTTCTGTGTAATTCATCTTTTTTTAACATAATCAAGTCCGCATCCTTTATTGCTTCTTTTCACATACAAAATCTCTAACTCTTCTATCTTTTGAATCTTATTCCCATATCCTCAAACCTTTTTATCTGATTTCATCACCCACATTATTTTATACACCTAAGTTGTCTTCTTAATCTCCTTCTACATTAAATACAACTTCAGTTTCCTAAATTTGTCATAAGATATAAATCCTCTGAGGCTTCTCTTGCTCTTTCTCCCATTGTTGTTTAATTCTATAGAAAGAATATTAAACATTATGTGCAGCATAGTGCGTCAGTTTCTTTTCCTTTTTGGTGCATTTTATTTTATTCTGTAGTCTGATACTGTATTTGCTTTTTTTTTTTTTTGGAGGGCGGAGTGGAAGGGGGCTGATGGTTTTAAAAATCCGAAAATGTGACTGTGAAAATTGGTAATATATTAAGGAGATCTTTTCTCAGATTTGCAAAATGAAAGAGAAATTAATGCACTTTAAATGAAGAGTAATAGTCTTTCTTTGTGCTTGAATGCCGTATGTATATACACACAGCTTGCATTCTCTTTTTGCATAGTCCATTATATTATGTAGTCACTAATATTTCTCTCTTAGGTGATGTCAGATATCAAAATTAAGGCAATACTGGAGCTGCAATTAGGGGAGGATCTAGGTAAATAACTGTTCAATAATTATTTAGTTGGTAATATGGTTATTGCAGTTTGCTGGATGGCTTTTATAGTTTGCAAAAGGGAGATTAACTTTCATATCTCAAGTAATCTTTACTATTAAGACTTTTAATAATTTTTCTCTGCTGCAGGATGTAAGGGATTTAAGACTCCTCTAGTTGTGAATAAAATGGCAAATCTTCCTGGCTAAAAATACTGCAATGTACCACACTGACTGCAGTTGAAAAAATACATATTTTAGGAGTACCTCATTTATATCCACCCACTACTTCTCCTAGAAGCCATTTTTACAGGTCAAATAACTGTGTCATTTTGTTTTAAAAAACAAACCAAACACATGCATTTGAAAGCTATTCTGAGACTGGTAAATTGCTTTCCTGTCAGACTGATACTTTCTATCCCTCCCTATAAGACTTATTTCAATGCATTTTTAAAAATGTGTGTCCAAAGTTGGAAACTTTGGCCAACCGCAATATTCAAGCCCTTATTGCTAAGGTGGCTGACTTTATAAAGGGAAAGTAATGTCCAGCCGAAGAGGCAAGGCTAGCAGTGTTTTCTGGACCTTGGGAAGTGCTACCAAGTTGTAGTGTTGGTGTTGCACCTTGGGAGCGACAATTTTTCAACTATGAGATGACTCTAATTAGCTAAACCTGCTAGTTTGTTAATTTTCTGTCCTTTATCACTCCAAACGGCTGAGCCAAATTTAATTTGATTTTAATCTGTTTAGTCCATCTTATCCTTCTTTTTCCTCCATTGTAGTGGATGATAGCTGTCTCAGACCTATTAACGGAAATGGGAAGCTTCTCTCTCCAGGTAAACCACTCTAGTAATCTTTAAAATAAAATTAAGGAGAAAATGCATAGTTGCTTTTTTTCTCATTTAATAGAACATGTAAGTATAGCTGGGTGAATAATGGATTTGCTGTCATTCATAGTGGCAGTTCGTAGTCATTCATAATTATAATGACTAGTCATTGGGCCAGGGAGAAAGAAGAGTTGTTCTGTAGCGTGATGGCTAGGCCGCTCCCTTGAGACATGGGAGACCCAAGTTCCGGTTTCTTCTCTGACTAATTGTTAATACTAACTGGAACAACTTGAGAGAAGAGATGGACAGAGACCCATTCCAGAATACCCCATAGGCCAATGATGAGGACATGCGCCTGCAGTGTGGGATACCAATGTTCAAGTCACTTCTCCCTGTCAAGAAAAGACAGAATTGGACCCTTGCCATGGGACTAAAAGCTGAAAGGCGAGCTGTGGTGTTGCCACTGCTGCTGCCTCAGGCTGCTTTGTGACTCCAGTCCAAAAACTTGAAATATTTTGGTAATGTTGAAATGAAACTGTTTTGTTTTTTTATGTTACTGAAATATTTCAGTTTTTCAGTAATGTTGAATCTATTCATGAATTCTTATTGTGTTTGCCAAATAATTTCAGGTTGACCAAAGAAACTATTCATTGTAACAATTTCACCCAGCTCCTATATACAAGTTTAATATCACATTAAAGTGATGAATCAGCATTTCATGGTGTTTCCATACTTAATCAAAACAGGAGACTTTTTCAATAGTAATACTTATCTGTTAGCATTCCACTATCAGATAAATAGACCATTTAATTGTCTTTTTTTATTACTTGCATCTAAATTCACTAATATTAAATACTTTATTACCAATCGTGTATTAATTAGGAACTGGGTGCTGGATCACTGCAGAAGTGCACAAAAGGTGAACAGCTCCCCAGTACAATATACTGTATGTAGATGAAAAGAACTATTAGTATTCAGTAAGTAAGCCATGTAAATAAATGTATAAAGAAAATAGAGTAATTTGCATCTTGCTAAAAATATGAGTCCATAGCTCCTTTCATTTTTAAGGCTGCTTGCTAACTGTTTCAGGAAAAGTAGAATCCATCTTTGTGGATTTACAACATCTATTCCTGTAAACATTACAAAATAAATATTAATATTGTGTGACAGACCCAGACCAGTGGGGTACAGGAGTCTGGTTGAGGGCGCATATACTGGTCACTGGATGAGAAGTTTTCTGTTCCCTAAGTGACCAGAGCAGGGGCTGCACTAGAGTAATCAGGAACCTGCTAGAACCAATTAAGACAGGCAGGATAATTAAGACACCTGGAGCCAACTAAGAAACTCTTAAAATCAATTAGGACAGGCTAGCTAATCAGGACCTCACTTCAGTTTGTGGCATGCATCTGAGGAGCTGAGAGTGAGAAGACATATTGCTGGAAGACTGAGGGGAGTACAAGCATTATCAGGCACCAGGAGAAAGGTTCTGTGGTGAGGGTAAAGAAGGTGTTGGGAGTAGGCCATGGGGAAGTAGCCCAGGGAGTTGTAGCTGTCGCGCAGCTGTACCAGGAGGCACTCTAGACAGCTGTAGTCCACAGGGCCGTGGGCTGGAACCCGGAGTAGAGGGTGGGCCCAGGTTCCCCCCAAACCTCTCAACTCCTGATCAGACACAGGAGGAATTGACCTGGACTGTGGCTTCTACCAGAGGGGAAGTCTCTGGGCTGTTTCCCGACCCACATAGTGAATCTGTGAGGCGAGCAAATCCACCAATAAGCGCAGGACCCACCAAGGTAGAGGAGGAACGTTGTCACAATTGTTAAATAATTAAAGTTGATACACAATAGCAGGATTTTAGAATGGATCAGATAACTAAGCATAAATAAATATATTAACAGTTAAGTGTTTGCATCATCACTTTAATGACCACACTGGTAGCACTAATATTTTTTAGAAGCAAACTTTTATTGTTTTCCATGTTTTTCTCTTCTTTAAAGTGCCTGAGGATTATACTGTCAAAGAAGCAGAGCTGAAGATGGGAAGCCTGTTGGGACTGTGTCATGGAAAAGCTCCAACTTCCACTCAGGTAAAAGAGTTGGGAGACACAAAAAGAGGACTTGGCACAAAAGAGCTTTGATCATGTTTACATTTTCCAATATTCCTGATATGTATTTTCTTGTCATAACAACACTTTGTAGAATTAATTGCAGTATAGGAGAAATGCTCATTCCTTTTACGAAATATGCTAATAGACTTACTCACTTTGGAGACTTAAGGGTAGCAGGAACATTGTAATTTACTAGACTCAGCACCTTATTTCATTTTTAACTGTAAGATGAACCTGGACTGCCTATTGTATGTTTTGCCAGAAGAGGATTTCAGTGCTGTTTGTTTTGTTAGAGAGACAATCCTGCCGTAATTAACCAACATGCACATGCAGTGAATACAAAGAAAACTTACCCCTGTTTTCATTCTTATCTATATCTTCTGCGAGTTTAGATAAGTAATTCTGATGGACTCCCCCATATTTGTACTGCATCTGAAGTAGTCTGTTTTAGCTTTATTCTAGAGTTAAAAATCAAGTAAATCTATTATATGTATATATAAAATCATGCTGCATGATCCCTGAGCTTTAATTTGATGTGCTGTCGTTTTCTTAGCTCTTCTTATATTTTGTTATTGGGAGTGATCTGCAGGGAACCCCAGAGATGGAGATAGTAGTGGAAGAGACTGCATCTGTGAGAGAGGTAATTACAGGAGGGCTACAGAAATCTTTCATTTTGCATGGATACTTCAGCACTCCAATGCCAGCTCCTCTGCACCTGGATACTCCTTGCTTGCTAGTGTGTATTGCTTCAAAATGGCATCCATGTTACAGCTGGTGCCCTGAGGAAATTGATTTATTGGGGAAAACTTCAAACTTCAAAAGGGGAGAGAAATGTCTTGAGTTCCCTAAAGACAGTGGGGAGAGGATTCTGCCTGTGGGCTGATCAGAATCCAGCTGACTTAGACATAGTCATGTGATCATCTTTACAAGTAGTGTCACTTTATTACTCACGTGATCAGGGCTGATCACGATTAAATGGGGTGTAAGTGATTGGATCTGCAGTTTTGTTGTAGAATTAGTCTTTTTGAAAACTGAAGAGAGTTCTAAGTTTTGGAGTCACTGTGCCTTTATAACACGCATATGCTGGTCCTGTGGACTTTTAAGGCAGAGTGTTGGTGCTGAACATAAGGACACACATTATGTGGGTTCAAAATCTTTTGGAAGACACTTTATATATAGTTTTTAACCTCCATCCCATGGGTGTATAGAAGTCAAGATGTTTTTCTCCCACAAATTAATGCAAATATAAGAAACATCTGCCTGCCCTCATAGCAGATGCCCTGCAACTAGCATAAACTCATAGTATCTACCACACACATAGTTAGACTAAAAGTAATCAGAGAGAGTGTTGGGCTTTTTAAGATTCTGGCTTTGTTTTAGTAAAGGAAACCTGTGGGAGGAAGTTGTTGTGTCAAACTCCTACACAACAGAAGTCCTCTTATAGAAGTGATAAATTGATAGCACAAGTCTATTTTCTGACAGGCTGTGAAAGCTGCTTCCTCTAGAATATTAAAATTTGTATATTCATACATTTATACATGAAAATAATTCTATATTCTAAGGCAGGAGTGAGCAAACTTTTTGGCCTGAGGGCCACATCGGGGTTCTGAAACTGTATGGAGGGCCAGGTAGGGAAGGCTGTGCCTCCCCAAACGCCTATCCGTCCTCTCCCACTTCCCACCCTCTGACTGTCTCCTCAGAACCCCTGACCCATCCAACCCCCTGCTCCTTGTCCCGTGACTGCCGCCTCCCAGGACCCCTCACCCCAAACACCCCTCTGGTTCCCTGCCCCCCATCCAACCCCTTCGCTGCCTGTCCCCTGACTGCTCTGACCCTTAGCCACACCTTCACCCCTGACAGCACCCCCGAGACTCCCATACCTATCCAACCACTCCCTGTCCCCTGACTGCCCCCCGGGACCTCCTGCCCCTTATCCAATCTCCCCACTCGCCCCCTTACCATGCCACTCAGAGCACCAGGACTGGCAGCCGTAAGTAGTACACCATAAGTAGCACATTCCCTACGAGGAGCAATTTAATAAACTACACTGGCGGCTCTTCCAGCCGTGCTGCCCAGCAGGAGCTCGCAGCCCCGCCACTCAGAGTGCTGACGGCACAGCGAGCTAGTCTCCCCAGCTGGAAGCTCAAGGGCCAGGCAGGATGGTCCTGAGGGCAGGATGTGGTCCATGAGCCATAGTTTGCCCACCTCTGTTCTAAGGGCTTAGATATGGCTTTCTGACAAGCATCAAGTAAGGGTTTGCATGCAGTTCTATTAATTAGGATAGTAGCAGATCAGGAACCAGACTGTGACTTGGTCACACATTGGAAAAATAATTTCATTTACAAAACTAGATTTTCCAATTATGTACTGGGGTTAAATATCACTATGTATTTTTCTTTTCTTTCAGTGTCTAAACTTAATGCTGGAGAAATCTGGGTTACCAGGTTAGTTGTACAAGGTAGTTTGTCTAATGTGTTCAGTGTTTTGCAGATTCCTTTTGCACACCCTATACTTAAAAAGTACTTAAAAAGTAATTGTTTAAACTAAGCTCATTTGCATTATTGTGAGATGCAGTGAAAGAGAGGATTTATTGAGCCTGGAGAAAATGAATGAAAGTCTGGAATCTCTGCCCAATAAAGTTCATGCTTTGTACTTTGCCAGTCTAAATTGGTCAAAAACTCACCCTTGACTTCAGTGATGACAATAAATAAAAAGAGATCTTTAAATCACTTTACCAAAGCAAAGCTGTAAAAGTGAAATTAATGTGAGCATGTGCTTTGGACCATTCCACTATTAAAGGTGCTAAATGAAATGAGCATGCAGAAGCTATTCAGTGATTTACTGTCTATATTGGTGGTTTTGTCAGTACAGCATTTCTCATTGCTGCTGGTTAAAAAATGGAAATAGCTTGAAAAAAGGAGAGAAAGCGGAGCATGCATCAATTCCTCTATCTTGAGCCCTGAAATTAATATGTATTAAATACAATATTCTATCTTAGTGCAAAGGTTGCAAATTTAAACAAGTCAGATAATAGGAAAGTTCATGTTCAGAAAACATTTTCATCTACGTTCATTTACTAGTATTACGATACATGTTTAGCAGCCAAGCTAAAATCTAAAACTTCTCTGTATGTTTGTGCGTCACCTAGTAGGTAAATTCATGTTTGAAAAACATTAACCTCATTGATTTCTGTAAGTACACCTCTATCCCGATATAACACTGTCCTCTGGAGCCAAAAAATCTTACCGCATTGTAGGTGAAACCGCATTATATCGAACTTGCTTTGATCCACTGGAGGGCACAGCCCCGCCCCCCTGCTGCTCTATTGTGTCATGTTGGGTCGCGTTACATTGGGGTAGAGATGTATAGATTTCCCTGCCATGAAAGCAGTAGTACTGTGCTCCTTGCGTGTTCTTATTCTATATCACCAACTCTGAAAAGCTGAATTAGGCCTTAATTTGAACTTCATGTGGAACTAGGTCCTCTCTTTCTAATAAAATTTGTGTTTCAAATCACTTGGATTCTTTTTTTCCCCACTCAAAAAGACGGTTGGACATGCTTTTTTCCTGTACTTTAAGAAGATAATTCTGTCTGGATTTAGGGATTTTAGTTTAGGAAGGTCAAATTTTAGACCTTAAAATGTAAATATATATAAACAGTTTTATAATGCTTTCCTCAGAAGAAAAATTCAAGAACAAACATAACTGCTCTTCCAAAATGCTTTCTATGGCAGTAATTAACATATTATAATCCCAGAACTAGTGCAAATCAGCCCTGAAATTCTGGAGGTAGTAAAAATACCCTTTTCTTACAGCAACAGTTGTATTCATTTTTAAGAGGCCATCATCAACTTAAATCGTACATCTGTTTTGAAAATATACCTACAAGTAACGCTTAACATTTTTATAACTGAAAATTAATTTTTCTCAATTTTTTTCATTTTGTTTTCTTTGTATTTGTCAGCATTTTTTGAAGCTGCCAATTCCCTTCCCCTCTACATCTTATTAGTTTCCTCTGGTTAGGACAGGGGTGACCAACTGGTGGCTCCAGAGCCGCATGCGGCTCTTCAAAAGAAAATCTGCAGTTCCTGCCAGGAGTCAACTCTGGGGAAAAAATGGTGGGTACTCAGCAACAACTGGCAGCCTATCAGTCCTCGTCCCCCCCCTCAGTGCCTCCTGCCAGCGCCCCCCCCCATCAGCGCCTGCCCCTCCCGCCTGCCATGATCAGCTGTTTCAGGGCGTTGCAGCTCTGGGAGGGAGGGAGAGGAGCGAGGACACAGCGCCCAGGACCCCTCCCTCCACCAGCGCCTTCCGCCGTGATCAGCTGTTTTGCGGCATTGAGGCAGCTCTGGGGGGGAGGAAGAGGGGCTGAGTGCTTCATCCTCACTCCTCTTCCACCTCCCCAGAGCCACCGCAGTGCCGCGAAACAGCTGATAGCGGCAGGCGGAAGGCGCTGAGGGAGGGAGGAGCAAGGACCCGCTGCACAGCCTCTCCTCCCTTGCTTCTTCCTCCATCCCCTTGCCTGCTGCCTGTGTTTTGCGCCAGGAGGCTCTGGAAGGGAGAAGGGGAGGAGCAAGGACACAGCTCACTGGGGGAGGGGGTGGAATGGGGCAGGAAGAAGTGGGGCAAAGGTGGGACAGGGTGGGGATGGGGACTTGGTGAAAGGGGTGGAGTTAAAGAGAGGGCCTGTGGCAGAGCGAGGTGTCCAGCAACCCCTGGCTGGAGCCTGTGTCTCCTTCAATAAAGTACACAGTGACCACTAGCTGGTGTGGAAATTTTTAATCAAAATTTTTCTTACACCATCTAACAATGGAAGGCAAGTTCAAATGGAAAAGAAAATACACAGATGAAAATCGAGTGTTCCAACAGGAGGTGGAGAATAAGTAATTTTTTGTTGAACGTAATGGTAAGGCCATGTGTCTTCTTTGCCAGATATGCGTCTTTCAGTTCAAATCTTCAGACTTGCAACATTATTTCCCTTCTAGCCAAGCACATGTGGATCAAGAATTCCCACAAGGTTCTGAACTTCGCACTTTAAAACTGAAAACTTTGAAAAAACAAACAGATGTAGAAGCCCAGTTCTTCACCAGATTTGCCAACTGATCGCAGACTGTAACGTTAGCCTCCTATTATGTGTCCAGGTATATAGCCTGTGCAAAAAAGCCTTACTCTGAAGACAAGTTTATAAAAATGTGCCTCACTGATGTGATTTCAATCCTGTCACCCGAGAATGAGAATCTACAGAAGAAAATTTCTGGCCTGCAGCTTTCACACTACACCATAGAACACAGAATCGCCGACCTGAACAGTGACATTGCATTGCAACTTCAGTGGTGTGAGTATTTGAGCATCGCTTTGGATGAGTCGTGCAATGTACAGGATAAACCTCAATTATCGGTATTTGTCTGGACTGTGCCTGACGACTATGTTGTAATGGAAGAACTCCTGGATATCGTGCCATTAAAGGACAGAACTTGTGGAAGAGATCTAAAGGGGGCATTGATGTTGCTAGTTGTGAAACACCACTTCCCTTTACAGAAGCTCACTGCTATTGCAACAGACAGGACTCCATCCATGTGGGGAATCTGTGAATGGATTAGCGGGGATTTGTAAGTCTGACAAGAGCTTTCCCAAATTTTGGACATTTCTCTGTATTATTCATCGGGAGCAACTGGTATCTAAAAATCTCAAACTTGATCACATCATGAAACCAGTCTTGCAGATTGTGAATTTCATTCTTTCAAATGCACTCAATCACAAACAATTTCAAAACCTAATCGAAGAACTGGATGAAGACAACTTCCCTGCTGATTTGCCATTTCATTGCGCAGTTCGGTGGTTCTTGAGAGGTAACATTATTTCCGTTTTTTTGAGCTCCTGGAACCAGTAAAATTATTTATGGAGGAGAAGCAAAGAATACACCTCTGACCTTACAGATGCTGGGTGGGTTCCAGACTTGGCATTTCTTGCAGACATGTTGCTGCATTTGGATAAACTTAATGTGGACTTATAAGGAAAATTCCGGTTGCTGTCTGATCTAGTGCAAAGTGTATTTGCGTTCATGAACAAACTGCAGATGTTTCACAGACAAATGCTTTGAGGGAAATCTGACATACTTTCCCTCAATGTCACAACTTCCAGAAGATCAAAAGAAGATGCAACAGACCCCCTAAAACGGAGCATAACTAGATATGCGAGCATGATTAAAGATCTTAAGGACAGTTTTGAGGAAAGATTCCAAGATTTGCAGCAGAAAAGACCTCAGATCAGATTTCTGATTGACCCTTTTAGTGCTGAAGCCGATTGTTTGAAGCCCCTTTTAGTCATTGACGAAGCAGCATCCCAGATGGAAATAATAGAACTTTTGGAAGATGACAGATTGAAATCTGCTCAGAAGACAGAGCTTACTTTCTGGAAATCTGTACCAAAGGATAAATACCCAAACATCAGAGGTGGGGCCCTAAAATTAATCTCGATATTTGCCTCGACCTATCTTTGTGAGTCTGTTTTCTCAACGCTCAAATACGTGAAGTCCAAGCGCTGATCAGTAAGATAACTGTTGTGTGTGAGCACAACTGAACACAGACCAAACATCAAGGGAATTGTTGAAAGCAAAGATTGCCAGAAGTCCCACTAAGTAAAACGTTAAGACAAGTTGTTGTTATCGTTAACTATACCTTACAAATGCATAATAAATATACATTATCAAATTAGTGTGTGTGTGTGTGTGTGTGTGTGTATACACACACATATGTATTATGACAAAGTTCTTCCTCTGTCTTGGTGGGTCCTGCGCTTATTGGCAGATTTGCTCACCTCAGTGATCTTCTCCACAGTCTGGGTCAACTCTTCCTATGTCTGATCAGGAGTTTGGAGGTTTGGGGGGAACCCGGGCTCACCCTCCACTCTGGGTTCCAGCCCAGGGCCCTATGGATTGCAGCTGTCTATAGTGCCTCCTGTAACAGCTGTATGACAGCTACAACTCCCTGGGCTACTTCCCCATGGCCTCCTCCAAACACCTTTATCCTCACCACAGGACCTTCCTCTTGGTGTCTGATAACACTTGTACTCCTTAGTTCTCTGGCAGCACAGCCTCTCACTCTCAGCTCCTTGCGCCTCTTGCTCCCAGCTCCTCACATGCACTTCCTCTCCTCCAGCTCCCCCCTCCCTGATTGGAGTGAGCTCCTTTTTAAACCCAGGTGCCCTGATTATCCTGTCTTGATTGGCTGCAGGTGTTCTAATCAGCCTGTCTGCCTTAATTGGTTCTAGCAGGTTCCTGATTACTCTAGTGCAGCCCCTGCTTTGGTGACTCAGGGAACAGAAAACTACTTATCCAGTGACCAGTATATTTGCCCTCTACCAGAATTCTGTACCCCACTGGTTTGGGTCTGTCACAGATATAATCATTACATAATACTGTGGCTCTTTAGCAATGTACCTTGGTAAATTCTGGCTCCTTCTCAGGCTCAGGTTGGCCATCCCTGGGTTAGGGGAAGAGAGAGAGTGAGAGAGAGAGAGAAACATTTATAAAATAGGAAAATGTGGTTGCAAGACAACAAATTGTTTTAGGGAGCTGAGCATGTGTGGTATTTATAACTAGTTTTAATTCTCTTAAATTTGGCATCCATTTAATCCCTAACATTTGTCAAAGTTGAGAAATGTATGAATTACTTACTCTTGGGAAGAGTGTGTTTACATATTCTTTTGTAATAGTGATATTTTGCTGAATGTTCTCAGTGTTCTGCTTTTTGCAGGTGACAACTGGCATTTGAGAAGACTCGATTGGTGCTATGAAGCTGGAGAAGCATTAAGCGAGGAAGTAAGAGAACCCTATGTTTTACATTAAAAAGCAAATATGTTAAGGGCTCCTGGGTCTGTGATATATTGCAGGCCATATTCTATTTTATGTTGTTGGTGATTTGGCAAGAGTGAGAATGTACACACACAGAATATGTAACACACAAAGTATTTCCCTTGTAGTGATTTGCTGTGGCTAATGTTAAAGATTTTCCATAAAATTGGTTCCTGAAGCCTAGGATTTGGTGTGTTAGGAGCTTTGAGACCTACTGATAAGTGCTAGGTATTATTTATTGATAACTTAGGGAGCTTCAGAGGAAATGGGAACCAGAGAGCAATAGGACGTCTATTATACTTGCAACACAGACCCATATAAAGGAAAGACTTGTACATTGGTGTCGATATTTGGTCAGGTGGTGACACAACACGATAGTCCAAATTCCTGCTCCGTCTAGTGCGTCTGAACAGTTGTTGAGTCTCCATCAAGTAATCAACAGCCAGATGAAGTTAAAGAACATAAGAATGGCCATACTGGGTTGGAGCAAAGGTCCATCCAGCCCAGTATCCTGTCTACTGACAGTGGCCAATGCCAAGAGAGAGAGAGAGTGAATCTAACAGGTAATGATCAAGTGATCTCTCTCCTGCCATCTGTCTCCACCCTCGAACAAACAGAGGCTAGGGACACATTCCTTACCCATCCTGGCTAATAGTACAGAAAGTGAGTAAAGTTTGATTTTTTGCATAAAATGCTCTTGTATGGAAAAACAAGCCCCTGTGTCTTTAAGGCCTGCACACCCAGAATGCTTTTTACAAGTGGAAAAAACTCATTCACTTAACAAAATACAGTATGCTTTCTGCTCCCGCAGGGTGCCAGACTGAGGGAGCTTAATATCTGCTGTGGAGATACTTTGGTCATAACTGAAGGGAAACTGCCTCCCAAGGTAACATTTTCACTTTGTGTCATGCTACAGTTTGGCAGGTTCTAAGCCATTTAGAACTTTATAAATCAAAAACAAAGCCTGAAACTCCACCAGGTAACCAACAGGCAGCCAGTCCAGATCTCTGTACAGTAAAGTGCGCATGGTGAGAGATGCTACTTAGCAGGCCGCCACATTTTGTATCAGGTTATTTGTAAATGGTTTTAAAATGTATAGAGCACATTGCAATAGGCTTGGAGTGAAGTGACAAAGAAGTGTGTGATAATATGTCTGCCTCAGAAAGAAATGGTTGCAACCTCCTGATCAGATGTGGACAGAGAGAGTCATCCTGGTCATTTCCACTTCCGGATCATCTAAGAGCAGTTGGGAATCTAACAGAGCCCCATAATGTGAAGCAGTGTCACCAAAGGTGGACAAACACCCCTGTCAGAGGAGCAGATGTAATCTTTGTCATATAGCCTGATGCTTTTCCCCAAACTAGCAATGTCACTTAGGTCTCATGTTAATTAAGCCTCAGTCAGCTAGTTCTTACCATGTCTCAGTCTCTACAAGACTCTGAGTATGGGTGACATCATTGTGCTGTAACCAGTTTTGTCACCTAACCCTCTCCATGGGCCCTATACAGGTAGAACAAACAGGAATCCGAGGCCCATGCAGGAGTCCTTTACACAAAACAAGATTAGAAAAAAAACGAAGGTGGAAAATTAACATTGCAGATTAATACTCTTCTCTGTTGATGAAAAAATCAAACTTAACTTACTTGTAATAGTACAGAAAGTGAGTAATCAAGTATTTTTCATTCACTGTACAGGGATTCCTGAAGGTGCCCATCTGGTGGTACAAGCCTTTGATACACTTTGGACAGCAAGAGAGCACGCAGGATCAAGTGAACTGCATGATGGGGGCATTGCGAGTATCTCCAGCAGGAGGTGAGTTGTGGATGTTCAGAAATAAAGGTTTCCAAGAACTTCTTGAGCAGAGAGAGTTGCCTTTTGCAAAACCAAATGGCCAGCCCATATTTACCAATTAGGCAACAATATTTGTAGAATATCTTCTTGAAGGGCCTGATATTTTATGGGTTGTATAATCTTCTTCTGATCCTTGTAGTAGGAAGAGAGCCTAAGACATAAGCCCTTGTATTAGAGGCTCGGTATGAGACAGGACTTCTTCACAGAATCTGGCAAGAACAGAGCTGCTAATGCAAAAATACACTTTCCTAAGAAGTGCTAAGCACAAAGTTCTTACGGAAACACATTCTGATGTTAAGTGGTACCATAACATTCCAATATTAAGGATGGTACATAAACATTTCACCAGAATAACAGGAATGCACTGACCCCTCCTAAAAGATAAGGTCAGGATGACAGTATGTAATAAAAATGGTTTAATTGAACCAGCATGTACAAGGTGATGGGTAATAATAGCCACCTCCGAGTGCAGTAACTAACTATGTCAGAGGCACTACTACCTTGTTTGTATTAGGGTATAAAAATGCATTTCAGAGGAATTATCTCTGTCCAGCCGAGGGGGGAATGGAAAGTCCCACTATTCACTGGGCTGCATCCATTGTCATGGGCATACATGTCTTAGTATCCTCCTAGAGTCTGCCAGGTGCAATTACCGTGCTTTGTTGACAATAAACCTCGGTGGGTGCCTTCGTACCTCAACGGATCTTGTGGTTATTGGATGAATTGCTCCAGTTCTGCTGTGACGGGTGTTTGTGCAGAGCCGGGGCAGCACAGAAAAAAACCATACACATGCAGCTGAACATCTAACCACAATCCTTAGGCTGTGTACACTGCCCCACAGTTTGGATTACGGGGGTGTGAATAGCAGTGTGCACCAACAAGCTGCGCTGTAACTCCTTCCACGTGAATGTTTCATTACATTAATGTAGTCCTATTTGAAGAGGATTACATTAATGCGAACTGGGAACCTTATAATTTGCACCCTCAGCATCCACACTGGTTAATTACAGCACAGCACTTCAATGCTTGTTGCTGTTCACACCTCTGTAATCTGAACTGTGGGATAGTGTAGATATGTAACTTTTCATAAGCTGTAAAATGATGGGTGAGTAAATAAGACATAGGTGCTAAGGGTGATGCCTACATTGCTTTCTTCTAGAAACGTTTGCTCTTTTAAAATTTGATAAAATCAAACAAAACCAATTAAAGTAGGAAGATGAAATGAAGTGGGGAAGGAATAAAAGAAGGTGGAGAAATAGTGCAAACTGGAAAAAAACAAAGCTACTTCACTTCCTGCTTCTGCCAAGCAAAGAAAAAAACCCTCCTCTTCAGTACAGAGTTCTGTTGCATTACAGAAGAAATTGGCATCATCTATCTTTTCTTGTTACTTGTTACACACTTCCAAATTAGCATAAATGTTCACTAATTAGTATCTCCCACTCTTGCTATGAAAGATGTAGAGCTGTACCAAACATCTTGGAATGCTGTTCAGATAATCGCTTTCATTGGTGCTACCTTGTCAAATTCCTAGTACCTGTGGTGTTGAATACCATTTTGACATCTATAGGCACAGGAGAAAATCATGTTATTTTACACTCTGCCTTGGTTTCTGATCTACTTAGTAAGCACATACTTTCTTTCTAATCAATAAGTTATTGGGAGGTAAATCTGACACACTACTCATTTTGAGGTACACCTCTGCCTCGATATAACGCTGTCCTTGGGAGCCAAAAAATCTTACCGCGTTATAGGTGAAATCATGTTATACTGAACTTGCTTTGATCCACCGGAGTGCACAGCCCTACTCCCCCCCTCCCCGGAGCACTGCTTTACCGCTTTATAGCCAAATTTGTGTTATATTGGGTGGCGTTATATCGAGGTAGTGGTGTAATTGGTTCAATATTGCCCTTTGGGGTTTTAAGAATTTCTTCATTTGTGGTTGACAGTAATCAGTCATATGCTGAAATTTGCAGTATTAAGACAGGCTGAATTCTTTCCAGTTTTGCATCCTACTAAAGGATTAGAGGTTTTATCAAATTATATAATAATGTTAGTGAGAGAATGGTTAATTAAACAAATGAAAGTGAAACTTACATTTATTGAACACTGAATTTACTGTTCATTAACTGTTAGGATTTTTAGCAAGGTATTGTATAGAACAGAGGTGGGCAAACTATGGCCCACGGGCCACATCCGGCCTGCAGGACCATCCTGCCTGGCTGCTGAGCTCCCGGCCGGGGAGGCTAGCCCCCAGCCCCTCCCCTGAAGCCTCAGTTTGCTGCGCTGCCAGCGCTGTGGCCCACTGCTCCTGTCAGACAGTGTGATGGCGTGGCTGGCTCTGTCCAGGTGGCGGGGCTGCGAGCTCCCGCTGCTTTGAGCGGCATGGTAAGGAAGCGGGGGTTGGATAAGTGGTAGGAGGTCCTGGAGGGTACTCAGGGGACAGGGAGCAGGGGGCAGTTTGATGGGGTGGAGGTTCTTGGGGAGGGGGGAAGGAACGAGGGGGATCGGTCAGGGGACTGGGAACGGGGGGTTGGATGGGTGTGAGTCCCAAGGGGCCTGTCAGAGAGCAGGGGTGTGGATAGGGGTTGGGGGGCAGTCAGGGGATAGGAAGCAGGGGTAGTTGGATAGGGAGTGGGGTCCTGGGGGTGTGTGGTAGGGGGACAAGGAGCAGGGGGGATTGGATGCGTTGGGGGTTCTGAGGGGGGCAGTCGGGGGCTGGAAATGGGAGGGGGCGGATAAGAGGTTGGGGTCAGGCTCTTTGGGGAGGCACAGCCTTCCCTACCCGGCCCTCCATACAGTTTCGCAACCCCGATGTGGCCCTCAGGCCAAAAAGTTTGCCCACCTCGGTATAGAAAAATACATGTGGTTATATAATGTCAGTTTTCTTTAACTGTATCTGCTGATCTCTTTAAAGATTCCCCAGCATATGTCCAGTCAGATATCGGGCTTTGTTATGCAGGCGATGTGGAAATCTCTGGAGAAGCTTTTCTGGAGGATTTGAAAATTCAGGTTAGGTATTATCCTTTATATGTCACCATGCTACTGTGATTCCATAAGTGAGCTATATTAATATATATTTTTTATTTCCTTTTCCCCTCATCTCCAGTATGTTCTATTATGGCATTTGCTTATATGCCATGTTCAGTGGTAAGTACCAACAGGCAATATGAGCATGTAGCTCAGACATTTTCCTAGTATCTGTTTCCTGCAATTGCCATTCTACCTTCCACATGTTCCCAGCTGCTAGAGTCATGCTGCACTTCATCCGAAACTTTACCTTTTATGGTTTGCAGGCCTACTTTTATCTTGTTATTGTAAAAGTGATAAGTAAGAGAAACACACACCTCTACAAACACTATCAAAAGAACTACTTTCCATTTCTACATTGTTCCTGTATTAGTTTTTTTGTTTCATATATTTAATTTGATGATTCAATAAATGCTTTTGGTGCTTAGAAGACCTGGTTATGTCATTTTGGAAGATGTGGATTTGGCCCTTTTGGATGGAATCTAAGATACATTTTAGTAATTATTCCTGATGCCTTAGCAATTATAGCAAGCTTTTAGACAAGAAAATGTGACTAACTGAATAGATTTTTATAAATTCCACTGCAAAGGGCACATTATTCACCCAATTGGTTGTTCCATTTTCACTACGTGGGTGACTTTCTTCTTAACTATGCTCCACATTACATGTCACTTTAGTTTAGACTGGAACAGCTTGGTTTCAGCCAAACACTTTTTTTGTGGCCAACTAATATGAAAGGCCATGTTGAACATTTACATTCTTTATGCACATCAAAGAAACCAACTCAGAATGAAAACAGTGTGTATTTGATATACCTTTTGCAAAAGAGTAGGGAAAGCTTACTTGGCACCTGGCTGGAATGATCATGTTTCATCTCATTCACTTTTAAAACCAAAATATAAACAAGAGTCTGTAAGTGTTTTCAAAGAATCTCAGAAACTGTTTGTTAAAATGAGGAATGTTGGGGAGGGAGTTCACTCAGATTTGTTTTGGGGCTGAAAAGGAAATCCACCCCTTGTAGTCCTCACCGGACAGTAGTTAAGTGGACAATAGAGCAGTAGATCTGTGTAAATTCATTCTCTATTATTTATAATTGCTTAAATACTGCACAGAGGGTCAGTCAAACGGGTTACATTGTGTGCCATTACTACACCTTTGCAACTAGACTGGCAACTAAAATTATTGAAGAGATGTTTGGTGGTTTTTTTTCAGGCCATGACCTTGCCATTCTTCCAGGAGCTCAGTGTCCCATCACCTGAGTTTCTCAGAGCCTGGACATTGGAAAGTAAGCGCCCAGGCAAGCTTTTACGAAACAACCAGCAACAACTCAAGTAGGTTTCTAATTGAACACTCAACCTTCAGTCTGTTGCAACGCTACATGACTGGATTGTGAGATGGATTGGTGGAGAAATATACCAGTTCAGTCAATATTAACAGAAAACCCATTCCTGGTAATTTCAATGTTGTGAGTTGAGTAACTGTTATAAATTAGATGTTTTTCATCTGGAATATCATGTTTTTGTCTTTATCTTTTTAATCAGGCTAAGTTTATTGGTTATGCTAACTTTGTTTTATTTTTATTTTAAAGAAGTTTTGAAATGCAGTATGCACCTTACTGGATTTTTTTTCTCTTGTTGCTTTCAAACAGGCTATGACTTCAGTTTTCCAACTCAACATGAGAGAGTTTTTCCAGCACTTTAATCTGTAACTTGTCAAATTATAACACATAATTTTTAAATATTAAAAAAACAAAACCAAGGTGTAATCTTAATAAAACTCATCTGTCTTTCTTTATTAGTGAATATAAACTGGGAGGCAGAACAGAAATCTGTATAGAGCCTTTACAGAAAGAAGAGAATCTGGGGTAAGTACTACAAGTACCTATTAGTATTTTATTGATGTACATTACTAGATGAGATTTAATCTAGCAGTTCTTAGCTTAAAACTTTCTGTAAAGGTTCCAGCCAGTGCTTTGTTCTAGGATACTTTATTTCAAACCCAGATTATTTTACTTCTTATTTCCCAGCAGAACTATTCCTTAGAAGGAGAAGAATTGATCAGGAATGTGTATAGCTCCTGAAAGCTTGATTCACAAGAACTTTGTTACCCCTTATTTTATTTCTTCTGATCACAGCCCCAGTGACTTGCTGCTTCGGGTGCAGATGGGCATACCTGGGGAGAGGGATTACTACCACTCTGTGGATTTGGTGTGGGATATCTCCAAAGAATGCACAGCATGGGCACTGAGGCATAGACTTGCTGCTCACTATTCTCTCCCTGTGGAGAAAATCGAAATTGCAAAATACTTCCCAGAGAAGTTTGAGTGGATGACAATCTCCAGCTGGGTAAGATCTGAAATGACAGAGGAACTAATTTGGGATTGGAATGGCAGATGCCAATGATTTTACTTTGTGCAGAGACTGTTAATAACAAGGTAAAATAGGAAAGTTTTTAAATACGTTTGAACACTTATTTCATTCAGTGTTACCCATCAGGTGGATTTGGAAGTGAATGATGCTGGTTATTCTTTAAGGGCCTGATCCAACTCTTACTGAAGTCAGTGGAAGGACAGTGAGAGTTCAGTTGCATCCTAAGCCAGTAGAACTGGGGCGCCATTTAGGAGCCCCCACCCCATTTCATACCTGAGGTCTGCTCAAAGCAGATGCCCTAACCCCAGACGGAGCTCTGAATTGCAACACAGCTTGAGTGTAATGTATATTATGAGTTGTGTGCTGCTCATAGTTTCCACTTTTGGGGCAGGGAGTTTGTCTATAAACAGAGGCAGAGTGATTAAGATAACAAAAGGCTTGTCATTAAATTAAATTAAGGATTGTTAGATGATCCTGAAAGCATTGCCAGGCACTCCAGTTAAAAGATAGGAAACAAAGGGTAGGAATAAATGAAGAGAATGGAGAGAAGTAAACAGTGGTGTCCTCCAGGGACCAGTACTGTTCGACATATTCATAAATGATCTGGAAAAGGGGATAAACAGTGAGGAGGCAAAATTTGCAGATGATACAAAATTACTCAAGATAGTTACACAAGTCCAAAGCTGACTGCAAAGAGTTACAAAGGGATATCACAAAACTGGGTGACTGGGCAACCCAGTGGCAAATGAAATTCATGTTAACAAATACAAAGTAATGCACATTGGAAAACATAATCCCAACTATACATACAAACTATGGGGTCTAAATTAGCTGCTTAAGAAAAAGGAGATCTTGGAGTCATTGTGGATAGTTCTCTGAAAACATCTGCTCAATGTGCAATGGCAATAAAAACAAACGGTGTAGGGAATCATTAGGAAAGAGATAGATAATAAGGCAGAAAATACCATATTGCTTTTATATAAATCCATGGTACATCCACATATTGAATACTGTAGGCAGATTTGGTCACTCCATCTCAAAAAAGATATATTGGAATTGGAAAAGGTACAGAAATGGGCAACAGAAATGATTAGGGGTATGGAATGGCTTCCATACGAGGAGATATTAATAAGACTGAGACTTTTCAGCTTGGAAAGGAGATGATTAAGGGGGGGATATGATAGAAGTCTATAAAATCATGACTGGTGTGGAGAAATTAATGTTATTTACTCCTTCACATAACACGAGAACTAGAGGTCACCCTATGAAATTAATAGGCAGGAGATTTAACAGAAAGAAAAGCAAGTATTCCTTCACAGTCAAAATGTGGAATTTGTTGCCAGGGATGTTGTGAAGGCCAAAACTATAACAGTGTTCCAATAAGAACTAGATGCTTTTATGAAGGAAAGGTCCATCAATGGCTATTAGCCAGAGTGGGCAGGGATGGTGTCCCTAGCCTCTGTTTACCAGAAGCTGGGAGTGGGCGACAGGGGATGGATCACTCAATGATTGCTTGTTCCGTTCGTTCATTCCCTCTGTAATACCTGGTATTGACTGCTGTGGGAAGACAGGATACTGAGTTAGATGGATCTTTTGGTCTGACCCAGTATGGCCATTCTGATGATCTTATATATAACCTTACATATGCTCCCTGCTGTAACCCAGTAGACCCCACTCCCCTCCCAGAGCTGAGATAGAAGCCAGGAGTCCTGGTGGGGTCAGTCGCTCTCTGCAGAGTTAGTAACAAAAGAATATACATTAAAATTTTTCAACCTAACCAGTGTCCCTTAAGTGACTTGCCAGAAGATTTTAATTTTCTTTCTTTTAGATAGGAATTAGATGCAGTGCTCCTGTCAGCTAACTGCTAAGTTATCTGTCAAAAACCTAGAGTTTTCAAGTACTTAAGTAGCCCCTGGAATCACAGTTGGTCTCCCCTCCCCCACTTCCCCTCCCTCCGCAATCTGAAATGGCACCCCTGCAGTAGAACTTGAAAGTTCTGCAATGTTAATGAGGTAAAAGCCCTTTGGGGTGGATGGAAGTGGCATTGATCACATGATGAAATGCTCCACTCAGCTTCTTTTACTGTACTTTAGAAATTGCTTATGTACATTAAAAAGCTTGCTAAGGTTGCAGGCCAGAGATAAATATAAAACCAGAAACCATTTTTGTATGTGATTATGTACCATAAATGCAGTTTTGGATTTTTGTGTGTGCTTTTTTGTTTTTTCTTTTTGGGTTTTTTCTAATCCCATAGGTGCCGGAATGAGTTTATGGAAATAACACTGAGAGTTCTGCTGAAGTAAGCAGATCATCTGATTAAGGACCATAGTTAACTGATTATAAATGCAGTATAATCTAGACCTACTTTGTCAGAGGGATGTGGGAGATTTAAAGTATGTGTATGGAGAAGAGGAAGGATTAGTGGGAAACCTCGTGGTGAATGAGGGTAAGGGGCCTACTTGGAGGAAAACTGATTGACATAGGTGCATATGCAATTCTAAGAATAAATAAGACTTCAGTTGCTGAAGAGCAGCTGCTCACAGGAGTTTTATACCTTAGAAGGTGAAACCAACAAAAATCAGTTTAAGAATCTCTGAAATCTAGGTTTAGGACATGTGAACGCTTTGATACTTTGGCTTTATTCAGACCCAGCAAATTTCGAAGAGGAAACGGAAGAAAAAACAGGAGAGTTTGCAGTCAGCACCCTTTCACCTGAAAGATGGAGACATTATCGGTGTAAAGGTAAACTTAAGAATTAACACAGTTGTGAAAATAGCTGGGATTTAACAGCCAGTCGTATTAGTGAACAAGCACATAGTTTCAACAGTAATAATATCCGCTGTGTCCTGATTTCTGCCTCATTCTTCCGTATTCCTTTGCATGGGTATGACAGTGACTGCATATAAACTTTGCGTGAGAGTGGAGACAGGGCACTGTTCCTGTTACTGCCTCTCCCGATGCTCTTTATCAGCCTAATGGAAGAGTGCTGCAGGTACGGTGGGGATCCCACCACTCTGTATTATTTCAGATTCAGTAATCCAAGTGGTTTGGTGTAAAGATTGTAAGTTTTAAAAATATGTGTAGCCAAATGTATTAAACTGCTAAGAGGCTGATGTAATATATTATGAGAACTAAAAACAATAAACTAATGCACTCAAAACTTTCTGGCAACAGAATCTCCTACTTGAGGAGGGTAAGGACTTCAGTACTGTGAGAGATGATATTGGAAAGGAGACACAGAGGCAGCTTGCAATGGAAAAAAAGAAAAGGTATTTATTACAGTATTTTTGTGTTCTCAGATATGCAAAGGGGTTTACCAGGTTTCACAGATTTTTAGTGCTGTGATACTTTGAGGCAGAGGATGTAACTAAGGATAGTCAATGCCCAGTAACAGTCTTTAGTCCTGACAGTACCAAAGGAGGTGCATTGAATAAAAGTAATTCAAAACCTTCTTGTTTTTAATACTATTTCTGCACCATGAACCCATTCAACTTGTGGGTCTCAGGTCTTCTTCGAGTGATGGTCCCTATTATATTCCCCTGAGGGTAATGGCCATGTGGCCAGAGCTTTTCAAAGTAGTAGTGTCTGTGAGTCCGTGCATGCGCCCCTGCATTGCCCCATGGATTTGTCCAAAGCGATAAAGGGCAGGGTGAACTGACTGCATCTTTAGTTCCTTTTCCTTACCGCATGGTCCAAGTCGGAGCTTCAACTGTCTTCTCATCCTTGGTGACACATTTTCCAAACTTTTCTCAAACCCCCCCCCCCCCAACAAACTAACACCGGCTTGAATAGCTGCTTACCTCTCGTCAAACCCCCAACACTGTTTCTATTCTTTCTTTATTCAGGATTTTGTTGTTTTTATGTAGTAGTTTTCTTGTTTTTTGAAAGTCCTGCAAGTCTCTGGACTCAGGACATCAGCTTGGTTCCCTGCCAAAAATCCCCTGCCTCCAGCAACCTGCTCTGGGTACTGGAGCATGACAAAGAGGCCAGGATTCTTGCTCTTGTTTGTTCTCCCTCAACACCGAAAACCAGTGCTGTCTTTAGTGCTTGGGGGAAGCCCACACTATGTCCAGGTATAGCATCTCTCTCCTTCCCTGCCCATACAAGGGAAGGCAGAGCCCTCATTTTAAGAAGTACCTCCTGGAGGTCACCATGGGGCCACAGTCAGACCCTGGCCAATGACCCCCCCCCCCCCCATATACATCGCCCTGAAGACTCCAAGAATACACCTCCTGCTGTGGAACCCCAGATTGGCTGTCCCGGTACCAGTGCTATGCACCCACGCCAGAGCCTAGCCATGAGTCACGGAAGCACACGCATAAACATGGCAGTACCTCTTCGTCCAGGGCTAAGAAAGATGCCCTGCTGTCCATGAGCTCTGGCCAAGGAGGGGTACCATGCTCTAAGATGCACAAGATTGACAAAAGCCTGCATTGCTTGCCAGATCTGGCAGTCCTAGTTATGGACCAGCACACCCAGGCACCAGCTCCACCGGCGTCCAGTGAATGCCTGTCTCGGAACCAGTGAATCTTACTGACCTTGCAGCAAAGAGTCCTGTGGCACCTTATAGACTAACAGACGTATTGGAGCGTGAACTTTCACGGATGAATACCCACTTCGTTGGATGCATTACTGGCCTTGGTTCTGTCCATCAATCAGGTGCTGTTGACTTCAGGGAGACTCGCAATCACTCCTGGGCCTCATGAACTGTTGACAGTGGGAGAGATGCACTCTCTGTGTGCCCCAGTATTCTCACCTCCTAAAAGGAGCCCATCTCCTTATCCAATATTCCACGTTTTGGCCATGTTCATACGACTCTCTTGGGTCCATCACTACCACCATTGATACAGGACTCCAATTCCTCCTTGGAATCTGAAGGTCCGGAGATTACATATGGCCCACCGCTTCCATTCCGAAGACATGACTATCAGAAGGTCCCATGGCAATACCTTCCCTTACCTTAACTCAGGATCTACTGGTATCTCTGGACTACACTGCTGTAACAATATGGCAGCATATTGGAGCTCATGGCCCCAATATTTACCTTCAGAACTGTCCTGTTCAATACGGGAGGACTCTCCTGTTTCACCAACTTGTCCTTTGCCGAGTAGATGCTCAGAACCAGGATTAGATGATACCCTGATCAGCCCACACTGGTGGATCCAGAAGAATATTCCTCAATATCGCTGGATGAGACTGTTATCAATCTCCTTTTCTCCCCCAGACAACTACCATCAATTTCAAGAGCTTGCTACATAGGATAGCTCATGCCCTCAAAATACCATGGGAAGAGATGCAGAACAAGAAATGCTACCTATTAGACATTTTGCATTCTTCGATACTGTCCAGAGTGGCCTTACTGATCAATGAGGACATTCTGCAACCTGCATGCACTGTGTGTCAGACCCCGGCCATGTGTGTCCCCAACTGTGAAAGGGGCGGACAAAAGATACTATGTCCCACCCAAGGAGTCTGAGTTCCTGTTCTCTCATCCTCTGCCCAACTCCCTGGTGAATCAGGCTGCTAAGCAGCTTGGTAAACAACAACACCCACGCTCCACTCCAGCTGATCAAGAGGGCAAGAGGCTGGACCTTCTCGGCCAACCTCCAGTTCCGGATCTTGAACCATCTGGTGCTAATGACCTTATATGACTCCTTACACTATGGACAGATGGAAAAATTCACAGATAAGCTACCTCAACAGGATCATTTTGAATTCCAAGCTAGTCTAGAGGAAGGCACATTGGTCGTTAAGGCCATACTTCAGGCTGCAGTTGATTCAGCAGACACATCTTCATCCGTTTTGGCAACTGAAATAGTCATGAGTAAGGCTAAGATTTAGTCAGGGGTATTTTTGGTAAAAGTCATGGACAGGTCACGGGCAATAAATGTCAGAGGGGTAGCCGTGTTAGTCTGGATCTGTAAAAGCAGCAGAGAATCCTGTGGCACCTTATAGACTAACAGATGTTTTGGAGTATGAGCTTTCGTGGGTGAATATCCACTTCGTCAGATGCATGTAGTGGAAATTTCCAAGGGAAGCTATATATATGCAAGCAAGAAGCAAGCTAGAGATAACGAGGTTAGTTCAGTCAGGGAGGATGAGGCCCTGTTCTAGCAGCTGAGGTGTGAAAACCAAGGGAGGAGAAACTGGTTTTGTAGTTGGCAAGCCATTCACAGTCTTTGTTTAATCCTGAGCTGATGGTGTCAAATTTGCAGATGAACTGAAGCTCAGCAGTTTCTCTTTGAAGTCTGTCTGATTAGTGTTTTTTTGCTGGCAGGTACATGGCACACTTAAGGTCTGCTATAGTTGGCCGGGAGGTTTGAAGTGTTCTTCTACGGTTTTTGTATATATACCACCTATGTCTGATTTTTGTCCATTTATCCTTTCCTGTAGAGACTGTCAGTGGTGGTCACCGATGTACTAGCAGAGGGAGATGCTGGCATTATGTATGCAATAGGATATATACATCTGGTGGACTGTTTGCAGTGAATAACCGTGGGATCCGTGTGGCTGATCTGGTTCAGGTCCTGTGACTGGTGGCTGGTGGTAGATATGTTAGGCAGCAGTCGCATCGATGGTTTGTTGTAGGAGGTTCCTGAGCTGAGGTAGTTACTATGAGTGACGTGCAGACTTAGCCCTGGTGAAATAATATGTTTCAGGTGGCAGGTTGTCTCGTGGGTGCACAAGGATTGCCTGCATGCAATGGCCTTGATGAACAGATGTGTGGCTCTATTGTCATGTGATTGCGGTTAGATCCTGATGCTGGTTGTGAGGGGTAGATAAGCTGGGGGCTGTTGGATGGCTAGTGGAGTTCTGTTGGTTTCTTGTTCTTTGGTTTTGTCTTGCAGTAGGGGGCTTTGGTACATCATTCTGGCTGTGTTGATCTGTTTCTTTCATTTTCGTGCGGGTATTGTAGTTTATTGAATTTTGTAGGTTTGGGTCTCTGTCTGAGGGGTTCGAGCAGATCGGTTGTCTAGTGCTTGGTGTAGACAATGGATCATGTGATGTGTCCCGGGATTGGAAGCTGAGGATTGAAAGGTAGGCCTAGCGGTTCGGTTAGGTTTCATCAATGATAGGGTAGTGTTGTTTAATGTTGACATCCCTTATTTGCACCGTGGTGTTCTGAAGTGGACTCAGATAGATTGGTCAGCTGGAGATGATAGATGGGGTGAAGCTGCTGAAATCAATGGTGGAATTTTTCCAAGAGTCTCCGTTTCCTAGTGGCGTCCAGATGGATCTTATGATGTCATCAATGCTTAGCGGAGGTAGAGAGGGGCCTGCGTGACTGGAACTGAGAGTTTGAGGATAGCGTGTATCCAAGGTCAGTCTAAAAATATGGCTATTTGCTGGGTAATGCGGGTGCCCATAGCAGGGCCACTGCTATTCATGGTCTGTGACGTGTCCATGACTTTTTTACCAAAAATACCCTTGACTAAATCTCCACTTCCCGCTGCTCTGGGGGACCCCTGCTGGGCTGGGAGCCCTGCTCCAGTGCTGGGAGCCCTACTCCAGTGCTGGGAGCTGACTGCCTCCAGGCGCTGCTTCCAGGGACCGCTCTCCGGATGGTCTCTGGGAGCCCCTGAGGCCAGCTGCTTGGATGGCCCTGAAGTCAGCCATACCAGCCACTGTGGAAGATATGGAGGTCGTGGAAAATCACAGAATCCATGACTTCTGCGACTGTGTGGAATAATCGCAGCCTTAGTCATGAGGAGGGAATCCTGTTTACACTCCTCAGGTGGGCTTCAGCAGGGGAAGGGGGGCAGAGGGGCAAGGCTTCAGGTGGAAGGGGCAGGCAGGGCGCTAGGGGCTAGCTTCCCCGAGCCCGTGATTCACCCACTGCCCATGCTGTTTTGACATATCACTGCCCCATGAGTCTTCACAAAGATTTTCTCTATGGTAGCAGGTCACCTTCAGCAACAAGGAGTCTTTGTCCTCCTGTACCTAGATGACTGGCTGCTGGTGTTACGGTCCAGCAAAGAAGCTTGGGAATTGACATCCTAACTTGTTTACTCTTCCCTAAGAATGAGCATCAATGTAGTAAAATCAACTTTACACTTTATACAATTCGTAGAATTCATAAGAGCATGCATCAGTGCAGCCTTTCCCCACGCCTATCTGCCAAAAGACGGGTTCCAGCACTTACTGGATCTGATCATCTTTGGTGACTCAGTCCCTCGGTCTCAGCCAGAACTTGCCTTTCCCTCCTCGCTCACATTGCACCATGCACGGATGTCCCATCTTTGCTCATCTAAAGCTCCGCTATCTACAACTCTGGCTACAATCTACTCTCCCATGTGCCCATCCATGGACACCCTCTCACCATTCCACTGGAAGTCATCTCTTCCCTTCAATGGTGGACAAACCCTTCCTCCCGTCTTCACCGAGTGTTACAGTTATAACGGATGCATCACTCAAGGGCTGGGGCACCCGCATGAGACATCGCATGACACAAAGCACTTAGATTGCCGAAGAAGCCAGGATGCACATCAACATCCTCAAACTACGAGCAGCATGCAAGGCATGCCACACATTCTTAACAGCTGTCTGTTCTTATCATGTCCTGGCCATGTCAGACAACACCACTACAGTTTACTACATAAACAAGCAAGATGGCACATGGTCCCCAGCACTGTATGCGAAAGCTGTACACCTCTGGAAATGGCGTATGTCATAGCCTCTACTCCTAGCCACAGCCTATCTTGCAGGAACCCAGAATGTGATTGCCGATACCCTCAGCAGAAACTTTGCAACCGCCCACAAATGAGTGCTGCACGACGCTGTGGTCATGGCTGTTTTTGGCTGCTGGGGAACTCTGACCAGAGACTCTTTGCATCTCACACCAACACCAATTGAATCCAGTACTGCTCCAGGGGAAGTCTCGGTACCCACTTGTAGGGGGAACACACTGATCGTTGACTAGTTGGACTGGAACAACGGTCTTCCCTCCACTGCCACTCCTACTACTCATTTTTTGCCAACTCAGATGGGAGAGGGTGACGATCATCCTACTTGTCCCATATTGGCCTTGCCAGTTCTGGTTCCCTCTTCTTCTCTGCTTGTCAGAACATCCCGCGCTCCCACTGCCAGTGTTCCCCAGGTTACTTATGCAACACAGTGGCAAACTCAGACACCCCAATCCAAGGGCACTTCACCTGACAGCTTGTTTTTTGGATGGACGCTTCTGCGAGCACAGGACTGCTCATCAACTGTCTGTGATATTCTGTCCAGTAGCAGAAAGGATTGCCTTGTGGAGTCCTATCAGGCCAAGTGGGCTCATTTCATTGCCTGGGCCCAACATAGAGGTCGTACCCCTGAAGCTGTGGGCATCCTTGTACTATTAGACTGCTTTCTGTCTCTAAAGGCCTCGGGGTTTGCCCTCAGCTCCATCAGAGTGCACGTAGCAATCATTAATGTCTCCCGGTCTCTTGTGGAAGGGCAATCCGTCTTCACACACCCCTTGATTGCCAGATTCTGGAAGGGCCTTGTATGCAAATACCCATTTATCCAGACTTGCTCCTCAGTGCAATCTCAACCTGGTCTTCCCCTCATTAAAGAACCCCTGCTCCCTTTTGAACCTCTGGCCTCTGCTTTCTTTTTCTTCTCTTTAGGAAAGTAGCTTTCCTAGTTGCAATTACTTCTGCAAGGAGGGTTGGTGAACTGGGGGCTAGGATGGCAGATCCCCCTTTTACCACATTCTATAAAGACAAGGTTTCCTTATGCACCTACATCCCAGGTTTCTGCCAAAAGTGGTTTCCCACTTCCATGTCAACCAACCCATGTACCTACCCACTTTCCCAAACCGCACACCTCAGAGGAATGGTGGCTTCATTCCCTCAATGTCCGTAAGGCCCTGGCCTTTTACCAACAAAGGACAAAACCATTCTGGAAGTCTCACAGACTGTTGCCAGAGCAGAGAGAACTAAAGGGCAGGCCATCTCAATCCAGAGAACCTTGAAGTGGGTCTCAAGATGCATTACACTCTGCAATCAACTATCAGGATGGTCCCCACCGGGTGGATCTGGACCCATTCCACAAGAGCACAGGGATCATCGACAGCCGCGCTTCATGACGTACCCCTTGTGGACCTATGTAGGCAACCAGGTGGACTTCAGTACACACCTTTTCTTCTCATTATGCTCTAGTGCATGATTCTGCGATGGACACCTTGTTCGGTGCAGTGGTCTTCCACTTCACAGTGGGAGGAAACCATCCTCTTCTTGGGACCCTCCTTGAAACTAGGTACTGCTTGTTAATCACCCTCAGCGGAATACAATAGGGGCCATCATTTGAATGGGAGGTTTTTTACCTGTAACTGAAGGTTATTCAAGATGTGTGGCCCCTATCTGTATTCCAATCCATCCTCCTCCCCCTCCGCTGTGGATATGGTAGGTGGAGAAGGAATGAAAGATGTGGCCGGTCTACCCCGTCCTTTATCGCCTTGGGTGAAATCACGAGGCAGTGCAGGGGTGCGTGCGCAGAACAACAGACACTACCACTGTGAAAAGATCCAGTTCAGGGTGCCTGGCACATGTGAATTACCCTCAGTGGAATACAGATAGGGACCACACATCTCGACGAATCTCCAGTTACATATAAGTAACCTTCCCTTCTCCCCTAGCTTGCATTTTGTGTGACCATTCTGATTTTGTAGCATGTTATACCTTCTCTGCACATGTTGACCACCCAAGATACAGAGCAGTGGAAAATCAGCCCTTTGGTCACCTGGGGCATGCTTAAATACACAACTAGCAAGTGTGGGAGTGCAATGTCATCTTTGCCAAAGTAATAATCAGGTTCCAAAATGATTTACAGCTTCCTAGAAGTACACTGATCTTAGCATTAAGCTGTAGTGAAATATCAGTGTCTGGTTTTCTTATAGCCGACAAGCGCAGCGTTTACAGAATGATGTTTTGTCTGAGGGAAAGGTGACTGCTCAGCTTCGTAAACCAGAAGTGGCTCTTTCCATCAATGTGGGAATCTTCAGATAGCATTGGACAGGTGACTTGCTGAGTGACCCTTGCCAATGATGTACAGAATTAGAATGGAGTACCTCAACTGGACCGGCAGAGGGATGGTCTTCTCAGAAATGTCCTCCTAACTTTCTGCTGAGACAACTGGCTATAGGATTCAGGACAGCTCTGGATTTCCTGTAATCTATACTGGTGAAGTGCTTTAGCATTCCTTTATCAATGTGGAACTTACTCTCAGGCTAGATAAATGCACTTTATCAATGAGAAAATGGATTACTATAGTACATAATCTTTCAGTGACTATTTTGTAATAATCGTATATGTATTTTTATCTGACATTGCTATCCTAGACCATCACTACAAAGCTATTTTTTCATGCAGGCATGTAACTTCTAAAAGGAATTGTTTGACTCTTTTGATTTCTGAAATTATTAGATGTTAGGTTTTGTTTACATGCCTGGTTGAGAAATCTGAGCTTTATAATAGTTTAAATCAAAATTGGGTTCATGCTTCCCCACTCTCTCTCTGCAGCCATTTTGTCGATAAATTTTTTTTTGTGCAGCGCTAGTATTTCCAGCCCAGCAATAAACTGTTTGCAGCCCAACAGCAAACTAATAGTTTTCCATCTAAGCCCTGCAGAGGTAACTGATTTAAACAGTGTGTGTGACATTTCAGTACTTGCTTCCTCTGTTATGTTAAATCTTTCCATTGTGCAGCAAATCCAAACTCTACTCCTTGCCATATAATGAAGCTCTCTCTGTTAATCAGGAACATGAGCAGAAACTGATTTCAGCATTTCCTTAATCTTCGGAACAAATACACTAAACTGGCCAAAGTAAGGAGCAAATGTGTTCAAAGCCTAAAAGGGTCTGGAGAGCTGCATCTGTAAATTAGAAATATATTGTCACTGTGCTGTTTTTCTTCTCTAGATGCCTGCTCCTTTTTCATTATACACTAAGTTATTAAAAAGTTTAGGAGAGAAGGAGAGCGTTTGATGGAATACTGAACTTTTTTTTTACTCAGGAAAAGGTTGTTTTTATTTTAAGGTAACCAAATTAAATGGACCTTTGTAATTTTGCTTGACTGACTTGATAGCCCTCAATAGGTTAAAAGAAAAAAAAAAAGGCAGAAAAATGTTTCTCCTCTGGGTGTTGCACAGCTGGTTGTACATCCCCAATAATAAAAGGGGTATGTATAACTGAACCAAAATACATGGTTGCTTCTAATACCAGCTAAACACTGTGCTGTCCAAGGCTGTTATGGATTATGGTAAATAAAACATTTACTGTATTATTGTAAGACTAGTTCTTGCTTGATGATGAGACTACATCTTTCTACCAATGTGTGTCGTAACTGGGATAATTACAATTAATAAATTAATTCTCAGTATCTTTCTGTAAAATATTTTTCAGTGCTTACAATGACTAAACTTTTTTTTTTATATGTTCCCTTATAGTACATGCATCATAATTTCATTTGCGGTCAGGTTCAGTGGTTTCTTGAGAGAGAGTATTGGTGTTAATATACTGAATTAACCAAACACTGGAGCATACATCATTTGTAATAAACTGTACTTTTTAAACCTGTATTAGATGATAGGATATATATAAATTAAAAATAACCACATATCCTTAACTGAGCTACAGTTAAGTGTTCATATGCTTCAAGTTTGCCTTTCTCTGTTACAAGGCTGGAAAAACTAATTATCTGATCAGATACGCTACAAAACCTTGCAGTCATGGCTGGAAAAACCCGTGTAAACTGTTGAAAGGAGGTGTTCAAACACAATTTCTGAAAAAGAAAGTGAAATGTTTTCATTATAATTCAACTGCTGCTGCCAGAGTGACTGGATATAGTACCTGTATTGATTTAAGTACGTTACTAGATCTTGTATTGTTTATTTTATAAGTATAGTAGTCTTAGTAGTAGAAGACTTCATTATGGTGACTATTAAAACTTTGGGAGAGAAGTGGGAAGATCCTGCTATTAAGGTGAGCAGAATTTTACTGTTTTGAACAGAGCTTCAGAGTGACTGAGTCCCCCGCCTTCAGGCTCTGATTCAGCAAAACATTTCAGCATGTGAACAGTCCTAACTCACTGTGGCTGCATATGTGCTTCAAATTAAGTAGGTGGTTGGGTCCTATTTTGAATTGGGGCTTTAGTCGGGAGGTAAGGGGATATTTTAATCTCTAGTTATTTGGTTCTACTCTTTATTTGAGCCAAGTGCAGTTGAATTATGTAATGCTGTATTTATGGAAGGATTCTCTTGTAAGACTTGACAGAGGCCAGCAAAGTTGTCTCTCCCTCAAACTGACCTTGTTTTGCACAGCCTTTTTCCATTTTCCATACATTTTGTTAAGCCACACATTTTTCAGAAGACACTTCACATAATGAGTACCAAGATTCAAATTTGGTAAATAAGGAAAGAATTTGTGTGCTTGCAAGTTGTTTCATTGCATTACATTTAATTTGCTGACTTTTTTTTTTATTATTATTCTGTTCCTATATTGGAAAGGTCTATTATCCCTTCTCTTTCCATCTTCCTTTAATAAGTGAAGCTTATACTTTTCAAAGACTTGAAGCTCAGAGAAATTTAGATATAGATTAAGTACTTAAGTGGGTAGTGTAGTGTAATGTAGCAGTGATTGCACTGAACCAATATTGAGTTACTGTTTTTAATGTTGGCTTGAAAGATTTTAAGAAAAGCCCATGGAGGATCAGTCCACAGTGAGGATTTTTGTTAAAGGGAAAAATACCTTTTTTAAATTGAGTTTATGATTCCACAATTTGTCACAGTTATGTTCCAATGTGAGGAGAAGCTTTGCTCTTTATTATCCAAGTCTGCTTCAGAAACTGAACAAAGAATTGTTTATATATGTATATAACAAATGTTTCACTCATGCTTTCTTTGTAACATATCATACAGTTTAGATTGGTTACTAATTAATGAACATGGAGAAGGAATGAATGAATGGCTATCCAAAATGTCTGAAACACTGAGCTCCTATTTTAAAATGTGTTTTCAACAAGTAAAATTAAATAGCTTGGCTGAATAGGAGGTGAGATTCTGTGAAAAGAACTATTGATTTTGCTAGTTTTCTTAATGCTCTAAGAGGTATAGCATCTAGGCCTGGCTATTTTATATCATCCCAATTTTCAAACAGACTTACTTCTAGTAGAACAGTCTGCTCCACACGGCAGATCTGGGTGAAGCTCCATTGGCTTCTCTCCACTGAGTATTCCTAGCATGTTCCATTGTCTGATTGAAACTTTGTGTGTACTGGTAACTGAAACTGTTAGATTTTCCCCATCTTCAAAAAAGCCTGCTAACTTCTGACCCCATAAATCTAATTTCCCTGATATATTTATGTTATCTGTTCATTCTCTCTCTCAAAAGAAATATCCCAAATCTTCTAGAGGTCAGTGAACCTGTGAACAATAAAAAAAGGCTTTTTAAAGAATCAGTTTTAATCTTTTATCTGCCTGATCTCAGTACATCCCTGACGAGACTGCTTCTGGAGTATTATATTCAGCTCTGGACACCTCATTATGGGAAAAATGTTGGTTTTTCTTATAACTTCCTACAGTTTGCCTAAGTGATTAGGGAGCTGGTGGAACTCGCTTGTTAAATAACTAGCTTTCTGAGCTCTAATTATTTCTAAGTAATGACCAAAAAGACATTAGATTCTACACATATCTGAAGGAGGTAAACTCCAAGAGGGGAGAGGAACTAGAGTAGCACAGGGACCGATGTGTGGCAACATTGAGAGAACAAATTCGGGCTCGATTCAGAAGAAACTTCTTGGCACTATAGACAATGTGGCAGTGAAGTCCTGAACAGAGGGTGGATGGATTTTATAACAAGGATTGAATGGGTTTGGCTTCCAGTGGGCTCAGTGAGCCAGTAATTTTTGGAGGCTGCCATCATAATACTCCCCTCCTGCAAACTCGCGCCCCCTCCCCCCCCCAGCGCCCCGAGTCGCTAGGCTTTCAATTAAAATTTATTCCAGTCTTTGTTATAGCAAATACACAGTTCACAATCTGAGGATTCTTTAACATAGTGATGTCTGCCTGAGTCTGCAGACAGCCATAAAGAAGCTCAGAGATGTAAACTGCTCCCATTTACCTCCAGTGGAAAGTTGATGCTGAATCAGAACACTAATGGGATAACATGCACTTTCCCTCTGATCAAAGCAGGCAAGAAAGAAGGATGGCAATCCACCATCAGAATACATGTGAAATAAAAGGAATAATGATAATGATTCGTAGGAAGACTTGCAGCACACGAAGTGGTATCTTGTTCTGGTATCTCTTGGGTGAAGCTTTGTTTGTGGGTGGAACTTATGCAAACCACTCCTTTTTTTTCCCCCTGCATTTGACCCAGGGATTAGGTAACTTTAATTTCATGTTACCTAATCTGTGGATCCAGTGCAGAAAAAAGTAGTGGTACTCACGAGCTCCAACCACAAACAGAGCTCTACCCAAGAGTGTTCCTTCTTTTTCTGTGTGCCTTTCTCAAGGAATTTGGAACATCTCAGAAAGGAAGAGTTGCTGGGAAGACAACCTCATGCTCTCATCACTAGCGAATCTATAAACCTTTACACCATGTAGCTCTTGTTGTAAGTTTTAACTGACTCCCTCAAAAAAATTGATTTTTGTGATCATTAGGGTTTAAATACCTGGTTTTGCTAAAATTCCCTTTCTGATCGTCTAGGAGAATTTATATCAAGTGAGAATAAAAATTGGCCTCCAGCCATCATGCTTGCTTCATCACTGACACAAAAAAAAGTTTGTTTGAAATAAGTGAACATTGGTTATTCCACTGATTAACCATTTTCTGTCTGCTTTTATTCTGCTGCAGTACCCAAATCTTGGCCATTCTTTCTCCCAGCTGTTGTGAAGTTTCAACCCTTCCTTTCTATAACTGCAGCTAGATGTGACATCCATGCCCTGACCATCTCCTGTCTTCCTCCCAGCTGAAATCCTCTTCGTTACCCATCAATCTGACTGTTATCCACCTCTTGGAATCCTCCACTGCATGGAGGTAACATCTTCTCTTTGCCCTCTGTAACTCCACCTCCATCTTTGTATTCAACCTATAATTAGAGTTTTGCTCTTGACCCCCCCACTTTCCAGCAATTATGCCATCTTTGATGTCCTCTTCTGCAACTGTCTCCAGGTGGTTTTCCCCCATTAGCAGCCATGCATAGCCCACACAGCCTCTACCCTTTTGTCTTCCAATCCCTCCTTAATTCACTTCCTCTGTGATACCCAAAGGACGTGTCAGTGGTCACAGGGTGTAACCAAGTGTGTTAAATGCATTTTGTAAAAAAAAAAAAAAAAAAAAAAAAAACAAAACCTAAATGTGGCTAGTCTAAGCCAGCAAGTTACCATATGATTGTGCTGCTGAAATGTTGACCTTCCTGGTAGAAGTTTACACTCACTCATCACGTCGCACCTAAATGTAGATTGTCAGCTCTCCAGCGCAGGGACACCATCTCTGTTTGTGTGGATGCTGTAAAAAATACTTGAATAAACCTAGATCTTTATTCTCATCCCACAGCTCCCTAGAAATGCTAATGTAATTTAGAGAAGGTTCTTAATGCCAAAAAAAGGGGGGAAAAAGTTTCATTTCTAAAGAGATTTCATAGGCCTTGTGTCTTCCTCTCAGATGATGCTTATCGCAGGATCAGGTTCTGTTTTTCTTCTTGAGCATAAGTGTGGGTTTGGTCTGAAAAGTGATCATGTAAACATGACTGTGATGATTTGAGACATTTGGAATCTATTCTGCCTCTGGGATGATGAATAAAGTCATTAAAGATTCAGCAATCAGAACTTGGTCATGTGTGACCCAAAAATAATCTCTGATTTTCAGATCCTAAACTCGGGTTGCAGGACTGGTAGTTCAATTTATTTTCTTCTAGTCCAATTTTTTTAAAACCCTTTACATGGTTATTTGTTTGATATAAGCATGGCTACACTCAGAAAAGTGACTTGGAACAAGTGTGTAATGCCATGCTTGTGAGTCCCATCAAAATTGCTCCATTCATAACGATTTAATTGAAGATGCTTTTATGTCCTTTGAATGATAGTAAAGACTTTGTGTTTTTAAAAACAGGTAACGTTTCTGAGCCCTACATTAGTCATGGTGGCATTTCACAATGTAATGTGATACCTTGCTCTTACCTAGTGCTTTTTATCAGTAGCTCTCAAAGCTCTTTACAGAGGAGGTCAGCATCATTATTGCCATTTAATGGAGGGAGAAACTGAGGCACAGCAAGTGATTTTGCCCAAGGTCACCCAGTAGGCTAGTAGGTAAGGGGTAAGTACAAAATTTGGAAAAAGTATACAGTTTGCCCTTGTGTGCATTTTAATCTGTTTGGAATTACACATTTTAATTTTTGGCACACAACTGTGAGTATATTTAACCATGGCTGCCTTCTGTGTCGAGGACTTAAACAAGATGACAGGAAAAAGGTAAAGCAGACTTACAGCTTATAAAAGACTCACATGGTGGATGTGTCCAGTCAGAGTACTGGGGTGTGATTCATAACTAACTATTAGACTGTTGGATATTTATTACCAAAGAAAACACTGGTTAATCTTCTCTTGGGCCTTTCTAGCAGAAATGATCACGTGCAAAGAAGTGAAGAATTTGCAAGATTTGTTAGCAGCTTGTCATGGGAAGAAAAAACCAATAGCCCATAATTAGAGAGAAATAGTTAAAATATAGGTTTATGTTTGGGGAAAAAATTATGGAAATATATACCCTGCAAAATACAGAGCAGAAATGGATACTTAGATATTTGGTTACCATTTATTCAATAATTAAAGTAAACTGGCCCCCAAAAAACATTGTATTTGACACTTTTTAAAATATTAAGTTTGAAAGACATTGGCTTGTAAGCATGAGTAAAAACAGAATCCTGATGCTTGTCTAGTGATTTGTAAACCTGCTAACTTCCTAAATAAACAGTTACTTACAAGAAAGAAGGGTACTGTTCAGATGTTCCCCATATAGCACACAGAGTTCAGATAAGTATGACTTTGCCATAGAGTTATTTCAGAGAAGATTGAATGTATTCTAGTCTAATCCCTCAGTACCACCACTTCCTCTATATTAACCACTATGTACAGAACATTTTGAAAATGCACTAATGCCACTAAACTTCCAGATTTGTATTTTCATGTTTTCTGCACTATCAGGGTTGTCAAGCCCTGGCTTTTGCTGTGCAATCCGTCCGCTTCCCTGGCATGTGTAGATCTGGTCAGGTCCATTGTTCATAGTTCTGTGTGGAGAAGTGTCTTTGCTTGTCTCATGTTTTCAATCACTGTAGAAAACACTGGAGTTACGAAAGCACTGATGTGGTGATGCTGTGTGCATTTGTTAATGTACAGTACAGGCCATATAGCTAAATTATGTGGGAAGTAAAACTATACTATGCTTTGAATCTCCTGACTTTTTAAAATGTTTTTTTCAAATAATTACATATTTCCAGCAATTTTTAAATTGATAACTGTTCACAACCATAACTGTATCTTAGCAAAGCTTTTTTGCATGGGGATTTTTTTGCAGAAAATATTTGAAAACACCGATTTGTAAACTGGTTGTAGATTTTTTACTTTTTCTGATGGGACTGTATTTTAACTATGGATTTAGTGTGAACTCACATTTAGAGCAACACACACTTCTGTTTTAATCAGTATTTCAGTAACAGAGTTTGTAACCTTGAAACAGAGCAATTCAGTTAACATATTACTGACCTGCACAAGTGCACTGTTGCCAGTGCTTGTGATTTTTTAATCAGAGGTTTTAAAATGTTTTTTTTCTTAAAGTCCCAGCTCCTTGAGTCATGTGACTGTGACAATCTCATCTTTAATTCTACAAAATAAGTTTCTAGCCCTCATGGTTTCAGAGAAAAACTTGAAAATGATCTGCAAGGTACCGTAAAGGTTCTGAAACCAGAAGGCAGAGAACCCAAAATACAGCTTTAAAGACCTTGTGGGTTTTTTAAGGGGCAGTCTCATTATATTAACACTCAGGATTGGTAATATTGCAAGTGGGAATCCTTATCCACTTCAGTGACTTAACTGATGGAAATTTCAAACTGAGGCAATTTCAAACTAATACTTGAAGTTTGCAAAAACCTTGAGCGCAAGCAGGTCAGCTGCTGTGGCCCACAGAGTTTATCACATCTCTACAACCAGCTTCCTGAGGAAGTTTTGAGAAGTTCAGATGTTGTCAGGGAAGTTGTCAGAAATAAAAAGCTCAACTCCAGCAATAATCAAAGGCACTTATTTCCATTGAGCTCTAATGAACAAAGCAAATGTAACATTTCAAAAACAAGCTGTTTTGAGAGGCTGTTCCACTAAAATCGGTCCCTTTTCAAAAATTAAACTCTCAAATCCTTATTTCTTTATAAATACCATGTTTTGTTATAAGCTTGAGATGAAACTAAGTTTCATGTAAAATGTTGCTTATTTCACTCACAGTTTGAAATATCTGCTGGTTCATATGCATACATTCTGTTCTTATACTTTCCTGTCAGGTCGGCTCGAACTGTCATAGAGGGATCTTTAGGAGGGGAAAAGTCCAAAATGTTAGCAATGGAGGTCTTTCGGAGGGAGCAGTGCTGCTTAATTTTGCGGGGTGGGGAGAGATTCAAGCCTTTAAAAATGGTGTTCATTAGCACAGCACTCTGACGCTGTGTTCATGCCAGGGGTTTTCAGGACAAAATTGTTGGTGGCCTCCATCTGTGACACCAATACTTGTTGGTGACCGCTCTCACATTTTTTCCTAAAATACTTAATTAGCTTTAGGAAAACCAAAAAAATATGCCCACACTCACGTCCAAATGATTGTAATTTATATATTGCTAGCTAGTAAGTCTGTTGTGAAAAGAGATATTAAACCATACATGTATCACCTTTCACAGCAGAATTAATCAGCCCTAGCAAGCCTGAGGACAAATCAAGCCCTGGATGGAGGGTTGCAGGGAGGCAGTATGGGGCTGGAGGCTGAAGTCCTGCATCCAGAGCCTGGGGCCTGCCACTGCACAGCCAGGGCTGGAGCCTGAAGCCTTGCAGCCAGAGCTTGCTGCCTGCCACCTAAGGGCTGAAACCCAAAGCCAGGGAAAGTGGGGAACTCACTGGCTGCCTGCTCTTACAACCTTGTGCTCCAGGTGACTCCACAGGAGGGCAGGGGCCAACCCTGCTGCTGGCCCCAGCAACCAACACCAGGGTGGTACATCCAAGAGCCAGGGGAAGGGGACTGTATTTTGCCCTACCTCCCCTCCCATTACAGCCCAGGAAGCTGTGGCTGCAAGTAAAGCCCCTGATAGCCGCATTTGAGAAATGCTCTAGGCTAACAGCCCTGTGGATCTCAGAGCTTAGTATCTGCCTTAGAGTGGCTCTTGAACAATAGGCTGGTTAGGTGCATCTGAACTGCCCTTCTGAAATTGGTAATGACGCCAGGTAGGTGTGGCCATTAAAAAGGGTCAGTCTTTGTCCTGTTCATGCCCAGCAATCTTACATTGGGTTTCCCCTGGAACTATTGCTTATGAGGCTAGACCAGAGGGGGCCAAACTATAACCCGTGGGCCACATCCGGCCTACAGGACCCTCCCTGGCCCCTGAGCTCCTAGCCCCCAGCCCATCCCCCACAGCCTCAGCTCGCTCACTCCGCTGCTGGCGCAATGCTCTGGGCAGTGGGGCTGCGAGCTGCTGGGGCAGCGCAGCTGCAGAGCCCGGCCTGACCCAGTACTGTGTGGTAGTGATGGCAGTGTGGCCCAGCTCCAGCCAGGCGGTGCAGCTGTAGTGCCGCCAGCCTGCACTCCAGGCAGCATGGTAAGGGGGTAGGGAGCAGGGGGCTTGGATAGAGGGCAGAGGAGTTTGGGGTGGTGGTCAAGGGACGGGGGTGTGGATAGGGGTCAGGGCATTCAGAGGATGGGGTTGAATGGGGGGTTGAACAGGGGCAGGGGTCCTGGGAGGCAATCAGGAATGAGAGGAAGGGTTGGATGGGGGCAGTCAGGGGCAGGGAGTTTGGGGGTGGTCGGGACAGGTAGAAGGGG
>NC_133778.1:629414-648388 GCF_003597395.2 Chelonoidis abingdonii
TGGGGCAGGAGTCCCGGTGGGGGGCATGAGGGAGCAAGAAGTTTGGGCGGGGGTGGATGGGGGGAAGGCTGGGCCACACCTGACTGCCTCCCCTAAGTGGCCCTCCATACAATTTCCGAAACTTGATGTGGCCTTCAGGCCAAAAAGTTTGTCCATCCCTGAGCTAGACCGTGTCCCTGGGAAGCCCAATGAATCCTTAATAAATATTCAGATATAGGCAGAGGATCTAATTATTACCTATTTTCACACGCTACAGCTGATGTCATGTTGGGTCTGTATCGTGTGTATAAATATATATATATATATATATATATATATATATATATATATAGGACTAGCTCCTTAGTTAGTATAAATTGGTATGTTGATGTCAGTGGCACTACACTGATTTATACCAACTGAGGATTTGGCCCATGATGGCCAACATTTAAATAAGGTGACTACTGATTGGTCCCCGACTTTATACCTTAAAGGAGCCCAGTTTTCAGATAGTGCTGAGCAGCCAATCTCTGAAAAGCAAGTCTCTTTAAAATGTCTCAGGTTAGGCAAGAAAAATCACTAGCCACTTTTCCAAAGCTTGCTCATAATGTCCTGCAGCTTTAACAAACAAACACTGGTGCCCCAGCAAGGAATCTGTGCTACACATCACACAAGGCAACTGTTCTGTTTTGATTATCACAAAGAAATAGGAAGCTCACCAACAAAGAGGATCCTAGGGACATAATGGCCATCAGGGGCCATGTTGTCATCTGTGCTCGAATGCTGAAAGAAAGTTAAATAACTTTTTTTGTGATGGGTCATTATCAGAACAGCTGTCACATCAGTCAAAGCACTAGAACTGGAACAAACTAATCAGTCTTCTTTATTTTGTTTCAAGTACCATTGGTGGGGTGGTGCTATGGAGTTTTCCTCTTCCCCCTGCATCTAACACAGCACCAATAGTTAGTTATGTAGGGCTTGCTGTGTTGGATTAGAAAAATGTCCCACTCAATTCAGTATCCTGTTACTGACCGTGGCCTGCTGATAGAGGTCCTAAGAAAACTATTTGAGACTGGATTACATAAATATATCTGGATTTGAGCGTAGTAATGTCTCTATCTCTTCCTCCTTCTAAAAAAGGAATTTTTAGCAAACCCTGTTGTGAGTTTCCAGCAGCTTGGAAACCAGATATTTGAATGAAAATAAAATAATTAATAAAAAACCCCAAAGAAGTCAATCTCTGATTTGCTATTAAGACTCTTTATTCTGCTTCCCACCATATATTTTGATAATTATGACTTTTAAATTATGATCTTACCACCAGATTAAGCATAATAAAATCCTCTTGAGCCATCTTTTGGATCTCTGGGCTGGAAACAAAAGCTTTCTTTAAAGCTAAAAATAAATAAATAATAATTTAGGGGAATTTGATCTGCAGCTCACTGTTTCATATCAGCTTATCGTGTTCCTAAAACCATCAAAGTATGGTTAACATCTTCAGACTATCACATGCCTATGTTAGATAAGGGTTGGATAATTCAGGTGTAATAAACTAAGCAGTAGAAAAATCTGTTGTTTGCCTGTGAAGTTAGTTGCTGCTGAATGTAATGTAAAATAGTTCATTCCCTTTGTGGGACTCAATCATAAATCCAACTTGACTTCTTCCAGTAGTCGTGGGCATTACAAGACAGAACAGGAATCATGCAGGTGTGCATGTTTTATGCTGCATAGAACTAAAACCATTATAATAACAAGTATTTAAAATTTTGCAGGAAATACTGAGGTCAGAATTTACATGCGATCCTCAATTTGTTCTGAATGACCTACGATGGGATGAAAAGCTAATAGCGCAGTATGTCTTATCAGCTTTTCTTTGGCAAAAAAGGCTCTTCCTAGGTGATGGAAAGGTACCAATATTCCCCCTTGGAATGATTAACTGGCTTATAAATATAGATCAAAGGTGGGCAAACTATGGCCCGTGGGCCACATCCAGCCCGCAGGACCCTCCTGCCTGGCCCCTGAGCTCCTGGCCCCACCCCTGCTGTTCCCCCTCCCCTGCAGCCTCAGCTCACTGTGCAGCCAGCGCAATGCTCTGGGCGGCGGGGCTGTGAGCTCCTGGGGTGGCAGGGCTGCACAGCCTGGTGTGACCCAGTGCTCTGTGCTGCATGGTGACATGGCTGGCTCCAGCCAGGTGGTGCAGCTGTGGCACTGCCAGCCACTGGTGCTCCAGGCAGCAAGGTAAGGGAACAGGGAGGGTTGGATAGAGAGCAGAGGAGTTCAGGGTGGTGGGCAGGGGGCAGGGGTATGGACAGGGTGGTCAGAGGTTGGGGACTCGGGGGTTGTCAGAGGCAGGAGTTCTGGGGGAGATCAGGGGACAGGGAGAAGAGGTGGTTGGATGGGGCAGGGGTCCCAGGGGGCAGTCAGGAAGGAGAGGAGGAGTTGGATGTGACAGCAAGGGGCAGTTGGGTGGGGGTTCCGGGGCAGTCGGGGCACAGGGAGTGGGGGGGGTTGGTGGGGCAGGAGTCCGGTGGGGGGGTGGATGGGGAAAGCTGGGCCACACCTGGCTGTTTGAGGAGGCAAAACCTCCTCTAACCGGCCCTCCGTACAATTTCTGAAACCTGATGCAGCCCTCAGGCCGAAAAGTTTGCCCACCCCTGATATAGATGGTGGCATATGCTCTTGAAGGCTTGAATGTCCTGTCTTAAAATGCCACGCCAGACTGAGTTCTCAGGCCTCGTGGTGGCATTATAGAGCAATTAGAAGTCACTGCACTTCCAAGAGATGCCATCCTGGAGATGAGATGTTACATTTGGAGAGAAGTGCCATCTAAAGTTATTCTAGATCAGTGGTTCTCAAACTTTTTTTTTCCCGCGGACCACTTGAAAATTGCTGAAGGTCTTGGCAGACCACTTAATGGTCTTTCCAAATGTTGTTTGTACCGTTAGCTAACTGTTGGATAAAAGCACTATATATTAAAAAAAAACAAACACCTTTTAACTTTTTTTGTTCTACAAATAAAAGCACACAACTCATATTTTCATATCAATAGTTTTACCTTTCAGATGTGATGGATCTGTCCCCCGCTGTTGCAGCCCCTGAGCTGGGGCTGTAGCGGGGTGGGGGAGGGTAGGTCTCTCCCTCTCTCCCCTGCTGCCGCAGCCCCTGAGCTGGGGCTGGGAAGTGGGAGGTCTCTCCCCACCACAGCAGCCACAGAGCTGAGGCTGGGAAGGAGGGCCGTCTCTCCCAGCAGCTGCAGCCCTGAAGCTGGGGAAAGTCACCTCTTTCTCTGGTCGCCGTAGCCCTGCACATCCCAAATTCCCCCCACCCTCTCTTCTCACCCCACTGCCCCCTCCTATCTACCCACTATTCCCCCCAAAGCCACCACCTCACCTTACATGTGCGTCTTGCCCAGGGTCCAGGCACCTAATTAGTGAAGCCATGCCTGAGCAGCTCCACTAATTAGGTGGATGGTCCTTCATTCTCCCATGTGCAGCTATCCAGGCGCGCACCTTGGAACTATCCGCAGAGCACCTGAACAGAGCTTGTGGAACCCTGGTGGTCCACCGACCAGAGTTTGAGAACCTTTGTTCTAGATGTTTTAGATCACGATCGGAGAATGGCTGCTGCATGCCATTGGCAAGTCACTTCTTTACCAGTATCTAACTCATCCCATTTTCAGAATACCATAAGCATGAAGGTCCCTTTATAAATAATAAAAATAATTAGAAGTGGCACAGCTAGCGGTGCTCGTAATTAAAGTTGCATGACACTTGCCATTCTGACCCTGTTTTGTACTTATTTTTTTCAAACTTCATTGTGAAGTAAATTGTGAAGCCCAGAGCTCTGCTGGACCAGCTATCTGTGCAGAGCTGGGAAAGCCCAGGGAAGAACACACAAACACTCAAGCCAACTAACAACATCAAGGTTGCAAAGTCAAGCACTCCAAAGTTAGAAAATGCTCAAATTAATATTTTTGCCTCCTTGTCTCATATGCGTGATGATGCAGTCTTTAATGACATGATCACATACTGTTTTGTAATTTTGTATATTCTACATAACTAGAAAAGGATAACAGAATATCTGAGCCCTCTTTCTGATAAAATTATAACCCCTGATTAATATAAATTGAGCTTTACCCTGGCTGGGTCAGGGTGAAGGAAGATGCGATGACTTCATGTCCCTTGTCAGTGTTCTCCGAGGAAGTCTAGGTGCCAAGGCTATTTTGGACACTGATCCAAAAAGCAAACAGGTTTACCCTCCATAGACAGTGCCTCAGCCACTGAAGTTTTGACCTAAAGCAGGCTGCTATGCAAAAAGGTGTTCTGGACCTTTTATTCCATACTCGTATCTATAACCCAAGCATGCTTTATTGCTCCTGTTTTGGAGGATGATTCAGGAGGTCTTAGAAGGGGTTCAGTTTGATTTAGAAGGGTTTCCTTTTTTCTCACCTTGGCTATAAGGGCATTCTTCTAAGTGGTGGATGACCATCAGAGGTTTCTTGCTAAAAGGACATAAAAAAGGTGGCATGTCAGATCATTTTTAGAAAACACTAACATATAAGCAACTATGTTGTTACCAGGTTATAATTGCAATGGGGTTCTGATGCTGCTAAAAGCCACATCCAGGAACTATGACAAGAGCTTGATTCGTTTGTCAGTGGATCTTCCAAGTATACTTCCCATATTATGGTCTTGTGCATTGCTTAGCTGTTACAAGTAGAATGTCCCTTCATATTCCAAGTCTATGGCTATTCGATCATATAGAGATGGTGATATACAAAGAAAGGATCATGTACAAAGATTCTAGTGAAACCGTAAACGCAAATGAAGTTTAATGAAACCAGGAGGAAACTACATTTCTATAACTCTCTTCAGTCTGATTGATTTTATAATATAGAAGTTCAAGACTTTTGAAGTGTGAAAGCTTTCAGTTACAGGAGCAACTGCATTCGAAATTAATCTGATAAATACAGTGGACCCAATCCTACATGCTGGTCACCTCCCACTGAAGTTCTATTCAGCTGCTCTTTAAATCAACAGGATTGAAAGGCACTTGTCATCTTGGAGAATCAGGCTTGTACAAGGAAAACGAAGATGAGTCTCTGTCTGGGTGTCAAATGACATAAGTGGAACTGTAGTTCCTAGAATGTTCATGAGCATTAGTTTTTCCAAAGCCATTGTGGGCAGGGGTTGCTTTTTACAATATATAGGTACAGTGCCTAGCTTCAGTGGAGTATCAGATCTGAGTAGGGCCTTGCTCACTGTTGGAATGCAAATCAATCATAACACAATCATTGTCCATGGTTTTAGCATCATATTAGCACATTTTGCCTATTTAAACAATAGCTTCTTGTAGAATTACCACCAGTGTCCCTATGTAAATCCTTTTATGATGCAGCAAAATAAGAATAACTAAAGGTTACCTGTTTCTTGATCTAGTTAAAGCTTCTTCATATGTCTGAACCCATTCAATTTCATCACCCCATCCTATAGAGAAGATGATAGATTGATTGATTAATTTCTTTTGTGTACAAATGGCACAGTTGATCTCTGGAGCAGGTGGATGTCCAGACTTTGCTGACCAGTGTTGCGAAAGGCTAAATGTTGTCTACTACTCATCATTCCATTTATCTAGGACAAAAGGGAATGAAGAACTTGGAATATCTCTGGGGGAGGAAGCATGGGGAAAAAATTGGATCCACATAAAATGCATTTAAGCTCTAGCCAGTCCGTGTCTCACCTGCAAACTATTGAACAATTTCCACTAGACACCTGGTAGACTACAGGATAGGAATGTCACATTATTGCATTCTACTACAGATGCAGCCACTCACATGGTTCAGTAACACACATGCTTTTTTTCTACTAGATGATACCCTCAGGTATCTGTACCTCCTTTTCACAAGCACTAAACTACCCATTATCCCTTCATTTAAGACACTTCCTTTCATGGAGGATGGCCCCATTCCATACATCTTTTTCTTCTATGGTCTAACTTTATCCACACTACAGTAATTAACCCATTTACTTAGCATACAATAGGCATAGGAACAAGAGTTGCCATAATTCATAAATGCCTTCCAGTCTCCTCCTTGTCTCCCTTTTTGTAATAATCCTTCCCCCTGTCCCCGTGTGTCTTTGTGACGACTGGGACATTTGTGGTCTTACTAGATTTACTCGTTTTCTTGATAAGACCAGTCAGGTATATTCCTTTGATCAATTATATGACAATTACCCAAATATACATTATTTCAATATTCCAAACATCTACATTTTACAGGACAGTTGTGCTTTAGTCATTAGATACACACCCAACTTTGAAGAACATTTACGAAATCTAACAACAGAAGCAGGTTATCAAAAATCTACACAATTCTTTTCAAAACTTGGGATTTTCCACATTCTGTATGTAGACCCAAACCCACAGCTAATGCAAAACAAGTTAGCCCACCTGGAGTCAATAGAGCTACATCAGTTTAGGACAGCTGAGGATCAAACCCATAAACAGTTGGGGGCTGGATACTAAAACTCAAGATTTTCACTCTACAAATATCGCTGTCCTCCTCCTGGTCCCTGGCCTTGTGCCTGGCCCCTAGGAAGGAAAGATGCTGCCCTGACTCTCAGCAGAGGAGCAGCTCTGAAGGAAGAATGGAGCTGGCTGCAGTCAGGAGCCATAGCTGTGGACATCTGCCTGCCAAGATGGGTAGGAGGGGATGGCACAGCTGAACATGCTGGCAGAAGGCTACGTTTGCGGCTGCTTCCTGCCTACACTGAGCTTAACCTCTCAGTAGCTGAATGGCAGCCAGCAACTTGGGACAGGGTGAGCAACTTCAGACTCTGCTTCCTCCTCTTCACAGCCCATCCAAATATGGGTCTGGAAACATTGTAGTCCCGTACAAGCTAAAAGCTGTGGAAGATGTCCCAACCTCCCCAAGGGGCACAGGCAGGATTGACTAGCCTTCAGGGCCCAATCAAAGTGTACCTCTTTAAGTAATGGCTTGGGACTATATTTCTGAATGGCAGTGAGGGAAAGTCTCCCAGCCACTAACTATAACTATTGGGAAGCAACAGAAGTCATTTGACTTCCTGGGTGCATGGGTGCTATTCATGTTTATACATTATTTTTGCGAAGGTAAGATGCCCAGAAGTTATGTGGATGGGCCTCACATGGAAATGCTAATACAGATAAATGCTTTGCTCAGAGACTTCACCATCTCACCTCGGGAGAGAGTTTGAGGCATCCTTATCTGCTTGATGTTCTCCTCCTCCTCCTGCTCCTCCTGCTCCGGGACCTTCTGTAGTTTTCTTTGGGCAGCTACCACCAGGGCATTGCAGAGGAGGAGAGAACACAGTAACTGAAAGGAGTGCATGTTTTCTGGAAAGTAAATTCAGAAGTGTCTAGAGTTAAGAGAGAAAATCTTTAGGCAGCTTCTGCGTAAGGCGATACAACTTTGAAATGCCTATAAGCCATGTCTCATGGACATCTCACTTCAGCAGAAGTTAGTCAGGAAGCATTGTCTCTGGTCAAAGCACCTTGTTTGCTTATTGTTTCAACCTCATTGCCTAAAAATAGGTTTCCAAATCCACTTTAATCAAAGTGGCTTGATTTTCAAAGATGTGCTTCAGTGGGAGCTGGGGTTGCTCAGCAGCTCTGAAGATGAGACTTCATATACTTGTAGCCAAAAATGAATCAGCTATGTTTGACAATGTTGGTTTGACATTGCTTCATTGATCATTGTGTGATGTCAAATACACCAGCAACAATCCTTTTTTTTTTTTTACAGATTTTTACTTTTTACTCATTTTAATTTTTGTTACAGTTTTTAACCCAGAGAATAGCAATGACAGCTGTAGGAACTGCAGCAAGGAGCAAGCGTACACCTTGGAAAGGAAATGCATATCCTTTTCAGGAAAAAGACAGTCCTATAAAAATGCATTTTCTTTGAATGATTTTCTCACCTGGAACCTTAGGCTGAGCAGACTGTGAAAATGCACCTCTTCCAGTTACTCATCTGTGGTAGGAATAAGTAAGCTAACAGTTATTTATACCCCTGTATTTGCTTAGTTAGCAAGGATGAATATCAGCTGAAATTCCAGGATATCCTGATCCTGGCAAAGTGCAGAACAACCTTCCTATAATAGCTTTCTTTTAATCGACACAGCCGTGTGCTTGGTTTTAATCATGGGATAGTGATTAATGAAAGTATTCACTGTAGTGTTTATATTAGACACACCTTCTTCTTTCATAAATGCTTCCCTAAGCATGGGCTAAGTGTCTCTAAGCCACGAGCTGGTCTAAGATTTTGGTCTAAATGCATATGAACAGTTTAAGAGGAAATCATATAAGTAATTTTTTTTTGTTTCTTAAATTCTTCAAAAGAGTTAGTGTCATTTCTGTTCAAAACCACTTGAAGAACTTTTTCAATGGATATTGTTTGTTAGCATTCTGCAGCATCTCAAAGGGGCCTGACAATGTAATCAGTTCTTTTTTCATTTTTGCATATTACTATAGCTTCAGCTACGCAGGACTGTAGAATGGCTAACTCCCTGCATCAGCCTGGTTGGCTGTGTCAGTAAACTCTCACAACTACTGGAAATTGTAAGGATAGTGCGTGGAAAGCATCTGGCCTCTCTCTTGACATCCAGTGTAACCCATTAGATCAGCTGTCCATGCCCACAATGTACTTGCATTTACAAAAGGCTTTAGTTTAAGGTGCTTTAGAAGAAATTAAATAGTAAGGAAGATAAGCTACCACAATGTAAAGGGCAAAATTGTGTTGTGAACTGAACCATGTTGCAGACATAGAAAACAGCAGTGTAATACAAGTGCTGATCCTGAGGAAGAGCAGTAAATGAATGGGATAATCTAGGTGGTAGCATGAATATTAGTGTTGCAATACAAACTGGGGGGTCCTGTAACATCATAAACGAGGGGTGGCTAAACTTACAGACCTTCTGAACTGCATGCTTTAATCTTCAGAAGTTTGAGAGTTGCAAGACACTGACCTGCCCTGCAGGGCAGAAAAACCTAATCCCAGCACCCTGCTGCAGAGCAGAAGCCCCAAGATTCTCCCCCAACTTGCAGGCCCAGTCTGGTGAGAGAGAAGTGGGGCGGGGGGTCCACAAGGCACTTTTTAACTGTAAAAGAGCCACATGTTGCTCACAAGCTACAGTTTGGCCATGCCTGTCATAAACCATGGCCATGGGAGAATTCCAGCCCTCCATAGGGGATTATAGCCTTGTTCTTTAAAACAATATTTTTTAATATATTTCACCCAAAATACTACATTAAAAGAAAATGATTGAGGTTGCAAAGTCAAGCACTCAAAAGTGAGGAAATGTCAGATTTACAGTTGCCTGTGTAACAATAATTTGGCCCTCTTGTGTATCCATCCTGCGCATTGACTGAGGAAAAAAATAGCATGTGAGCATGTAATTAAAGACTGTTTCAAAATGCATATGCACAAAGGGCTGAGTTAAGGCTGCACAGGCAGCTGTATGTCTGGCATTTCCTAACTTTCAAGTGCTTGACTTTGCAGCTGAAATAATGGTCTTTTAACAGTTTTTCTCTATGTGTAGTTTCCTAAGTGTGTGTGTTTTATGCAAAACATTCTCCTTTGTGCTTGAATCTTCTGTAGGGTTTGAACCCAGGGCCTTCAGCACAGATTGCTGCCTAAACTCCAGGTAGCAGTAGGAGAAGGGTATTGTTCCAAATGGGATGGTGTGGGGCAGGGTTCCTGCCCATCTGTCTCTTTCTGCCCGGGAGATGGAGGAGCTCCTGCCTCAGTGGTGCTTCTGGTGGCAGTATCAATGGCCACTGGGGCCATGCAGTGGGTCTCCAGATGTATGGAGGAGTCCAGCAAAGCTCTCCTCCTCCCCTCTTCCTACTATAGCTGCTTGCTGGTGTTCCCAGTCCAGTATGTGATGCTGCTGCTTGGCGTGAGCCTGGATCTCCGGAATGTTCAGTGAGTGTGACATGCTGCCAACATTTCCCTGAGGAAAGTGAGAGAAGAGAAGGAAGATGTTGATTACCAATGTATAGCTCATCAAAAGCTGAATGGCATTTCATGGGACTATGAAAGGACACTTCTTAAGCCCCCAGGGATTATCAAAGGCCTGCTGCAAATGAGGGAGATGGGAGAGCTGCTCAACGGGAAGTCACAAGCATCCTTTATAACTGAAATTATTAGGCAGCCTGAATGATAGAACCATAAAATCATAAGAGTGGAAGACACCTTGAGATCATCTAGTCCAGTCCCCTGCACTCATGGCACAACCTGGCTACGTCCAGGGCTGGCTCTACCATTTTTGCTGCCCCAAGCAAAAAACAAACAAACAAACAAACAAAACTCTCAGACTGCCATCGCTCAAACTGCCGAAGCGCAAAAAAACAAAACAAAACAAAAAAACAAAAAACCCTGCCTGACTCTGCTGCCCCAAGAATGGATGGAATGCTGCCCCTTAGCATGTGCCACTCCAGGCACGTGCTTGTTCCGCTGGTGCCTGGAGCTGGCCCTGGCTACGTCTATGCTGTGCTGCTGTAAGGTCTCCCATGTAGCCTCTCTTTGCCGGCTGGAGAGAGCTCTCCAGCTGGCATAATTAAACCACCCCCAACAAGCGGTGTTAGCTATGTCAGCACGAGAGCCTCTCCTGCTGACACAGTGCTGTCCACACCAGCACTTTTGTTGGTGAAATGTAAGTTGATCACAAGTGTTTTTTCACACCCCTGGCCCTGACTGACAAAAGTTTTATCAACAAAAGTGCTAGTGTAGACAAAACCCATTACCTAGACCATTTCTGATAGGTGTTTGTCTGACCTGCTCTTAAAAATCTCCAATGATGGAGATTCCACAGCCTCTCTAGGCAATTTATTCAAGTGCTTAACTACCCTGACAGTAAGTTTTTCTTAGTGGCCAGCATATACCGCCCTAGCTTCAATTTAAGCCCATTGCTTCTTATTCTTCCTCAGAGGTGGAGAACAATTTACCTTCCTCCTCCTTGTAACAACCTTTTATGTACTTGAAAACTGTTATCATGTTCCCTCTCAGTCTTCTCTTCTCCAGATTAAACAAACCCAATTTTTTCAATCTTCCCTCATAGGTCATGTTTTTCTAGACCTTTAATTGTTTTTTGTTGCTCTTCTCTGGACTTTCTCCAGTTTGTCCACATCTTTCCTGAAATATGGTGCCCAGAGCTGGACACAATACTCCAGTTGAGGCCTAATCAGGGCAGAGCAGAGCAGAATTACTTCTCATGTCTTGCTTACAACACTCCTGCTAATACATCCCAGAATGACGTTTGCTTTTTTTGCAACAGTGTTACACTGTTGACTCATATTTAGCTTGTGGTCCACTATGACCCCCAGATCCCTTTCTGCAGTACTCCTTCCTAGACAGTCATTTCCCATTTTGTATGTGTGCAACTGATTGTTCCTTTCTAATTGGAGTACTTGCATTTGTCCATGTTGAATTTCATCCCATTTACTTCAAACCATTTCTCCAGATCATTCTGAATTATAATCCTATCCTCCAAAGCACTTGCAATCCCTCACCGGTTGGTGTACTCTCTGTACCATTAACTAAATCATCGATGAATATATTGAACAGAACCAGACCCAGAATTGATCCCTGCAGGTATATGCGCCAATTCTGTGGGTGCGCCAGCCACAGCTGTTTGCGGCACCACCGACAAGCTCATAGACTCATAGACTTTACCCTGATCAGCTAATCGGTGGTGCTGCCAAACAGCTGAGGGTGTGGCTTGGGGGAGGGCAGAGAGCAGTGAGCGGAAGGTGGGGCCTTGGGGAGGGGGAGGAATGAGGGCAGGTCTCAGGGGTGGGTGTGGAGTGAGGCAGAAGAAGCAGAGCAAGGGCGAGGCCTTGGGGAAGGGGACAGTGTGGGGGTGGGGCCTCAGGGTAGAGAGGGGCTGGAATACCCCCAGGAAAAAATAAAAGTCAGAGTCTATGCCTGCAGGACCTCGCTTGATACACCCTTCTAACTTTACTGTGAACCACTGATAACTTCTCTCTTGGAACAATTTCCAACCAGTTATGTTCCATCTATATTGTATTTCCCTAGTTTGTTTATGATAAGGTCATGCGAGACTTACTCAAAAGCCTCTCTAAAGTCAAGATATACCACATCTACCTCTTCCCTGCCCCATTCACAAGGCTTGTTACCCCGTCAAAGAAAGCTATTAAGTTGGTTTCACACAATTTGTTTATAAATCCATGCTAACTGTTACTTATCATCTTATTATCTTCTTCTAAGTGCGTACAATCTGATTTCTTAATTATTTGCTCCATTATCTTTCTGGGTATTGAAGTTAAGTTGTCTGGTCTGTAATTCCCTGGGTTGTCCTTATTTCCCTTCTTATAGATTGGCACAATATTTGCCCTTTTCCAGTCCTCTGGAATCTCTCCCATCTTCCATGACTTTTCAAAGATAATCGCTAATGGCTCAGATATTTTCTCAGTCAGCTCCTTGAGTATTCTAGGGCCTGGTCTACACTACGCATTTAAACCGAATTTAGCAGCGTTAAACTGATTTAACCCCGCACCCGTCCACACAACGAGACCCTTTATATCGATATAAAGGGCTCTTTAAACCGGTTTCTGTACTCCTCCCCAACGAGAGGAGTAGCGCTGAAAGTGGTATTGCCATGTCGGATTACGGTTAGTGTGGCCGCAAATCAATGGTATTGGCCTCCGGGCAGTATCCCACGGTGCACCATTGTAACTGCTTTGGAAAGCAATCTGAACTGGGATGCACTGGCCAGGTAGACAGGAAAAGCCCCGTGAACTTTTGAATTGCATTTCCTGTTTGCCCAGCGTGGAGCTGTGATCAGCATGGGTGGCGATGCAGTCTCAAATCCAAAAAGAGCTCCAGCATGGATGGTAGAGATACTGGATCTGATCGCTGTATGGGGAGACAAATCTGTTCTATCAGAGCTCCGTTACAGAAGACGAAATGCCAAAGCATTTGAAAAAATCTCCAGGCTATGATAGACAGAGGCCACACAGCACAGTGCTGTGTGACAAGCGTAACGGAAAGCCAAAGAATCAAATGGACGCTCATGGAGGGAGGGAGGGGTACTGAGGACTCCAGCTATCCCACAGTCCCCGCAGTCTCCGAAAAGCATTTGCATTCTTGGCTGAGCTCCCAATGCCTGAAGGGTCAAAAACATTGTCGGGGTGGTTCAGGGGTATATCTCGTCAATTTACCCCCCCCCCCCCATGAAAGAAAAGGGAAAAAATCGTTTCTTGACTTTTTTCAATGTCACCGTATGTCTACTGCATGCTGCTGGTAGACGCGGTGCTGCGGCGCTGAACAGCAGCATCCTCTCCCCTTCCTCCCCGGTGGCAGATGGTACAAAATGACTGTAGCCATCCGTCATCATCCAGCCCGTGAGTGCTCCTGGCTGGCCTCGGTGAGGTCGGCCGGGGGCGCCTGGGTAAAAATGGGAATGGGTAAAAAGGAATGACTCCCGGTCATTCCGGCAGATGGTACAAAACGGCTGGTAACCGTCCTCATCATAGCAACTGGGGGCTGAGCTCCATCAGCCCCCCCCCTTTCATGTCTAAAGAAAAGATTCTGTACTGCCTGGACTATCATAGCAGCGGGATGCTGCTCCCTCCCCCCCACCTTTAATGTCCTGCCTGGACTATCATAGCAGCTGGAGGCTGCCTCCCCCTCATTTTATCTCACTAAAAAGTCAGTGTTTCTTATCCTGCATTCTTTATTACTTCATCACACAAATGGGGGGACACTGCAACGGTAGCCCAGGAGGGTTGGGGAGGAGGGAAGCAACGGTGGGGTTGTTGCAGGGGCACCCCCCTAGAATGGCATGCAGAGTGAAAAAAGGCTAAACAGGCTGCATGGTTGCCATGCTATGGCGTCTGCCAGGGCAATCCAGGGAAAAAGGGCACAAAATGATTGTTTGCTGTTGCTTTCACGGAGGAAGGATTGAGTGACGACATTTACCCAGAATCACCCGCGACACTATTTTTGCACCATCATGCATTGGGATCTCAACCCAGAATTCCAAAGGGCGGGGGAGACTGCAGGAACTATGGGATAGCTACGGGATAGCTACCCACAGTGCAACGCTCCAGAAATCGATGCTAGCCTCGGTACATGGACGCACACCGCCGAATTAATGTGCTTAGTGTGGCCGCATGCACTCGACTTTATACAATCTGTTTTACTAAACCGGTTTATGTAAAATCGGAATAATCCCATAGTGTAGACATACCCTAGTTTGCATTTCATCAGGCCCTGGTCACTTTAAGACATCTAAATGTCTAAGTAATTTTTAACTTGTTCTTTTCCTATTTTAGCCTCTGATCCTCCCTCATTTTCACTGGCATTCACTAAGTTAGATGTCCAATCACTACTGCTACAAGGAGTGAATCAAAGTACTGCATCCATGATCTTCGCAGCTGACCTCTCTCATTTTTGACCCTACCCTCCATTCCCCTCTGCTGCTCTCTTCTCTTTCAGATACCCAGCAGTGGTGTCCCTAACCTCCTCCAGCTCTTTACCTTGCTAGCATCACTGATTGGGTGAAATGTAGTAATTGACAGGTGTGGTGTGTCCTCTATTTTTGCAGTGTATTTAATCTTACACTCCACTACATCCAATGATCTTAAATATATTATTGACCTGGGGTGAGGTTGAAGATAGATAGCAAGTTGTTGAAGTTCGCAGATATCACATTTTAGTTAGGAAAAATGAAGGTGAAATTCCTGCTGGATTTTTAAACATCTTGGAGGAGTTGAGCCAGAAGATGAATGGTAAAATGAAATAAAAAATCCAAAGAATTAAATTACACTAGAGCAAATGCCCACTCTCAGGTAGATTACTGTGTCCAATTTCAGCTACTTCACCTCAAGAGAGAGAGTTTGCAGTGTTGTAGCCAGTGTTCCCCAGGATATGGGAAGGTGGTAAGGTGAGGGCATATCTTTTATTGGACCAAATTCTGTTGGTGAAAGAGACGTGTTTGAGCTACACAGAGCTCTTCTTCAAGTCTAGAGATGGTACTCAGAGTGTCACAGCTAAATACAAGGTGGGACAGATTGTAAAGCATAAAGAGTTAACACATGTTGCAAGAGACCATTCAGGGTTTCAAAAGGCATGTGGTGTACCTCATCCAGTGCACTAAATGCCCCAATAACAATTGCATGGGTGAAACCAGACAGTCACTATGCTCCCGAATGAACTCACACAGAAAAATGATGAAAGACAAAAATACCATATTACTCGTGAGTGAACGCTTTTCACAAAGTGATCACTCCATATCTGACTTTTTAATCCTCATTCCTCAAGGGAAACCTGCACAACATCTTCAAAAGATGAGCCAAGTAACTTGAATTTATAACTTGGCAGGACACTAAAAATAGTCAACCTAGTAAAGACACCGGATTTGTGGTTCATTACAACAATCTGTAACCCACTAACCCTCCTTTGTCCTGTGACTGCAGAGGCGTTAAACTGCCTAGGTCAGCTTGAATGGTCTCTTGCAGTGTGTTAGCTCCTTATGCTTAACAATCTTTTCCACCTTGTATTTAGCTGTGAAGGGCCAGTGCAAGGATGTTTCGCACCCTAGGCGAAATTTCCACCTTGCGCCCTCCTCCGTCCCCGAGCCCCCCACCCTGAGGCGCCCCCCTGTGGCAGCTCCCCCTCTCTGCCCTGAGGCGCCCCCTCTGCGGCAGCTCCCCATCCCCCATCCTCCGCCCTGAGCTCACCCCTGCTCCACCTCGTCAGGGAAAAAGGAACAGGTGGGGCCAAAGCAAGTTCGATATAACGCGGTCTCACCTATAACAGTGAGATTTTTTGTCTCCTGAGAACAGCGTTATATCGGGGTAGAGGTGTATAAATATATAGGGTACATTTGCTGATGTAGATATTCAAGTTTGATCTTTGTTACTGCTACCTGCAGCACAATTCTCCATGTCAACAGGACTAGCTGGCCTCTGTATCATTAAGGCTGTCCCCATACCACTTCCCGTTCTTTGACATAAAATATGTTTTGCTAGTAGATGATAAAGTGAGACTAAATTTCCTCCCTGTCCTAACTTTTTTCTGTGCTGCATAGGACTGAAGGAAATCCACAAAGACCTCAGAAACTGACAAAGAAAGACAAAAGGACCAGGAGGATACAATGCAATCCAAGAAATATCACCAAACCAAAACAAAAGAAATATTAGCCACCCTAGAAACCTTAGCCGTAAAAAGCCAAGTACTGGCTCTATATCTGAGTCTCTTTTCCTTATTTAAGAAAAAAAAAGTTACGATTTCTTGATTATGTCCCACTTACAAACAACAGCTTAAAAACAAACACCTAAAAGTTTGAAAAATCTGTTACATTTGTCACTGAATACAAAACTCTCATTAATTTATATTTCATTTGAAAAGTTATTAAAATCCAGCTAAATCTTTTCAATGGAACCTTAATGTGGTTCAGCTGTTTAAAATGTTATAGTACACTGTAGTTCTATGGATATATTACAGCCTTCCATGGATTAGAATGCAACACTTCATTGATTTCCTCACCAGTGGCCCCAAGCTTTCTTACATTTGAACCAGTGTTGCAAGTACATATCAATATTTTCCTGAGTTGGACTGTGAGCTTTTCAAAGCAGGGACCTTGTTTCTTCATGTGTTCAGAAAAATACAATATATGCTACTCATAGTCTAAAAGACCCTCAATCCTGCAAACCTGCCTATGCTTAACTTTAAGCACAAATTGTCCAATTTACTTCATTTAATTTACTCACATCTGTAAAATTAAATGCATGCAAGTGTTTGCAGGACTGGGGTATGTCTACGATTATTAAAATAATCAGAATGTGATCATTTATATTATTGTTCACACATGTATTATAATCTATTATTCAATTCTCAGTCTTTGTTTACTAATGTATTATCTATTTTAATTCTCAGTCATTAATATTTTCAGTGTATTTTTATGTTTTTATTATTCTAAAGTACGAATTTAGGTTAAAATTTCAAAACATGTTTGACTACCTTTAGGCAGCTAAATGCATGTCTAGTCATCTAAAATAAAGTTGCCTATTTTTCAGAAATGCTGAGCACTCAACTCCCACAAGCCAATGGAAGCTACAAATACTCAGTATCTTTGAAAAATCAGACAACTTTATTTTAGATAACCCTAGACATGGACTTAGGTAATCCTGGAAATGACTAATTATGTTTAAAAAAATGTGTACTTTATATTTGATATAAACTATAAACAGAGAAAAGGATAGTGTAAATTATAAGTTATAGGGAGACTTTGGGAAAAATATATTTCAAAGACTTGTTTCATTCAATTTAGAGAGTGAGCAATTTTAGAATGAATTACACTTAGAGAATCTTCATGTAGTTTACTGTTGCTATAGTGCTCTGTGGAAATAAGAATTGCAATGAACGCTAACAAAACTTGATCTGTGTCACTGAAATGCCAGAGAAAGCTATGACTAGGTTTGAAATTCAAGTTAAATATATTGGATTTGTTTCTGAACAGAATTTAGAAACTTCCCTTTATTTTCTTTGGGCATGATCCTGCACTCATTCAGGTCAATGCCAAAGTTCCCATTCGCATCAATGGTGAAGTTTCAGGACTTTAGTGAAAATGCAGTGTTATGGTTGAGATAAAATTCTATGAGTTAGTTAATCACTAACTTTACATTATTTCATCCCATTTATAGAACAGTTATTATAAAGTGTAGATATTTTAACATTTGTTCTACTCTAGTCATTTCAAAGACTGAACACGACAACTAACACAACTCAACTCTAGAGACAAAAGTGATATGAAATATAGCACCAAAAGACATTTTCAATTGTTGTACATTTTTCTAAAGTAACTTTTCTGAAAAAACAGAGGCATAAATGAAATAAAAGATGTTTGGGATGACATATGAAACTCAGTTGTCGTTTCACCACACAGCAGCAATAGGTCATCTCAAATGCACGCTGATGGAACTTTACACCACCACACAAAACATTTACTTCAGCCTTAGGATTTCTGTCTATACATAATGAAAAAGGTATACATCCAGTGTTCGAGTTATGCATTTACAGAAACTCATTTAGGAAGCAAGTAATTTATAGAAGAAATTCAAAATTCCTCCAACAATTCCTTACCAAGATGTTCATTCTGTCTTTCATAGTCATAAAAAAAAAAATGAATTGCTGTGCTTACCATCTGGTGGAAGCTGACTAGCAAATTCAGCTGGTAAAGTCAAAAGAGCATAGTCTTTCAATGCAGCTAGCCAAAGGCGACTCAGAATAGGCAGCTCAGGTTGTACAAGTGTTATCAAACTGTCTGGAGGTAGCTCATCTACAGTACCAAAATCCTCTTCCTCATCATCCGTATTCTTTATTGCTCGCTTTGGTTTGGTCTCTGCTTCCTTTTTAATTTTCATAGCTACAACATACACCTATAAAAACAGATACAAAATTTTTGCTTTAAAATTCTAAAAAGAAAAAAGCCTTTCAATTAAATGACAAATTGCACTTGTAAATGACCTTTATTTTAGCTGTTATGGAATATCATGAATAGTTTTAAAATTTTTGTGACAATCTGAAAACACTTTAAAAAAATACTGCAAAATATCATACTGGAAAATGTTATGCTACGCAACAGATGGAAATAAAGATAGGAAAAACGGAAAAGCTATTAGGTTTTATCAGTCTATATTTCCAAGTTAAATCTGAGTTTGTTGTTAACATTCATAGCACAGTAGCCAATCTGGCTACTCACACTTTCAACCTGAAGAGTGTCATTAGGGCTCTTCTCACAGAAAATGCACCAATTTAACTAAATTAAATCTATTTAGGAACCAGTTTAGTTACATCAGTGCAACTCACTTGTGGGTTTACTCTTAAATCAGTTTAGGAAGGAATAAAATCAATTTAGTTTCATTCAGGTCACTTTGTGTGTGTAGCTCAGGCCTTGTGAAGAAGTGTCCCTCCCCTCCCCACCCCCCCC
>NC_133778.1:648413-702964 GCF_003597395.2 Chelonoidis abingdonii
AGAGAGAATAGAGTCTATGCCTGCAGACCTCGCTTGATAACGCTTCTACTTTACTGTGAAACGTGATATTCTCTTTGGAAAATTTCCAACCAGTTATGTTCCATCTATATTGTATTTCCCTAGTTTGTTTATGATAAGGTCCATGCCGGAGACTTACTCAAAAGCCTCTCTAAAGTCCAAGATATACCACATCACACTTCCTGCCCATTCACAAAGGCTTGTTACCCCGTCAAGAAGCTATTAAGTTGGTTTCAACACATTTGTTTATAATCCTGGCTAACTGTTTAACTTATTCACTTATTATCTTCTTCTAAGTGCGTACAACTGATTTCTTAAATTATTTGCTCCATTATCTTTCCTGGTATTGAAGTTAAGTTGTCTGTCTGTAATTCCTGGGTTGTCTCTTATTTCCCTTCTTATAGATTGCACCAACATATTTCCCTTTTCCAGTCCTCTGGAATCTCTCTCCACTTCCATGACTTTTCAAAGATAATCGCTAAATGGCTCAGATTATTTTCTCAGTCAGCTCCTTGAGGTAATTCTAGGGCCTGGTCTACACTACGCATTAAAAACCCGAATTTAGCAGCGTTAAACTGATTTAACCCCCGCACCCCGTCCACCAACAACGAACCTTATATCGATATAAAGGGCTCTTTAAACCGGTTTCCTGTACTCCTCCCAACGAGAGGAGTAGCGCTGAAAAGTGGTATGCATGTCGGATTAACGGTTAGTGTGGCGCAAATCAAGGTATTGGGCCTCCGGGCAGTATCCCACGGGTGCACCATGCTAACTGCTTTGGAAACAAATCTGAACTGGGATGCATGGCCAGTAAGACAGGAAAAGCCCGTGAACTTTGAATTGCATTTCCGTTTGCCCAGCGTGGAGCTGTGAATCAGCATGGGTTGCGATGCAGTCTCAAATCCCAAAAGAGCTCCAGCATGGATGGTAAAGGAGATACTGGATCTAAACGCTGTAATGGGGACAAATCTGTCTATTAGACCTCCGTTACAGAAACCAAAATGACAAAGCCATTTGATAAAATCTCCAGGCCTATGATAGACAGAGTCCCACAGCACAGTGCTGTGTGGACAACCGAACGGAAAGCCAAGAATTCAAATGGACCGCTCATGAGGGATGGAGAGGGTACTGAGGACTCCAGCTATCCACAGTCCACCGCAGTCTCCAAAAGCATTTTACATGTCTTGGCTGACGGCCTCCCCAATGCTGGAGGGTCAAAAACATTGTCTGGGGTGGTTCAGGGTATAAATCTCGTCAATTTATTCCCCCTCCCGTCCGTGAGAAGAAAAAGGGGAAAAAATCAATTTTGACTTTTTCAGTGTCACCATATGTCTAAACTGCATGCTGCTGTTAGAATGCGGTGCTGCGGCGATAAACACAGCATCCCTCCCTTCCTTTCCTGATGGCAGATGGTACAAAATGGTGGAAAACCGTCATCATCCGCGTGGAGTGCTGCCTGGTGGCCTCGGTAAAAATGGGAAATTGACTCCCTGTCCATTCCCCCTGGCAGATGTACAAAATGCTGGGTAATCGTCCTCACCATAGCAAGCTGAGCCTGAAGCTCCATCAGCCCCCCCCAATTGTCCGTGTCAAAGAAAGATTCTGTACTGCCTGGACTATCATAGCAGCCGGAAGGGCTGCGCTCCGCCTCCCACACCTTTAATTTCCTGCCTGGACTATCGTAGCTGTAGGCTGCCTCCCCCTCAATTTATCTCAACTAAGAAAGTCAGTGTTTCTTATACCTGCATTCTTATTACTTCAATCAACAAATGGCGGGGACCCCTGCAAAGGTAGCCTAGGAAGGGGGTGTGGGGAGGAGGGAAGCAAACAGGTGAGGTTGTTGGCAGGCTCATCTTTCTGTCGAATCTCTGGGGGCTCTGACCCGCAGTGGCTGTGCTTTTGCTGTCTACAGACTTGTCCATATTCTAGGCAGGACTGACTCTATTTTAGAACAAAACATAAAGAAGGGAATGAATGCGGGGAATCATTTCCATTTTTGTCTATGCGCCCCCACACCGACTAGCGAGGCCAGCAGGAAGCACCCATGAAGCAGCAAATTGGTACAAAATAGATGATAACTGTCCATCTCATCTCCAATTTACAGTGGCCAGGACGGTGCAATAGGGATGGTAACCGTCTCTGCTACCTGCAAAGGCAAAATGAATTGCTGCTGTGTAGCAACGTGGCAGTACCCGCCGCGTCTGTCACAGCATCCAGTACACATACAGGTGAACAGTGACAAGGCAAAATGAGCTCCCATGGTTTGTCATGCTATGGCATCTGCCAGGGCAATCCAGGGAAAAAGGGCACAAAATGATTGTTGCTGTTGCTTTCCACGGAAGGAAGGATTGAGTGAACGACAATTACCCAGAATCCCCGCGACACTATTTTTGCACCATCAATGCATTGGGATCTCAACCCAGGAATTCCAAAAGGGCGGGGGAGACTGCCAGGAACTATGGGATAGCTACGGGATAGCTACCCACAGTGCAACGCTCCAGAAATCGATGCAGCCTCGGTACATGGAACGCACATCAGGCATAGCCGCACGATAATGTGCTTAAGTGGTGGCCGCATGCACTCGACTTTATACAATCTGGTTTTACTAAACGGTTAATGTAAAATCGGAATAACCCCATAGTGTAGCATACCCTATTTTGCATTTCATGCAAGGGCCGCTTGGTCACTTTAAGACATCTAAAGTCTAAGTAATTTTTTAACTTGTTCTTTTCCTATTTTAGCCTCTGATCCTCCTTCATTTTCACTGGCATTCACTAATTTAGATTGTCCCAATAAAACTGCTACAAGGAGTGAATCAAGTACTTGTGGCAATCCATGATCTTCGCAGCGTGACCTCTCTCATTTTTGAACCCTACCCCTCCATTCCCCTCTTGCTGCTCTCTTCTCTTTCAGATCCAGCAGTGGTGTCCCTAACCCTCCTCCAGCTCTTACCGTTGCTACATCACTTGATTGGGTGAAAGTAGTATTGACAGGTGGTGGTGTGTCCTCTATTTTTTGCAGTGTATTCGTATTAAATCTACACTCCACTACATCCAATGTCTTAAATATATTATTGACTGGGGTGAGGTTGAAAGAGAATAGCAAAGTTGTTGAAAGTTCGCAGATATCACATTTAAGTTAGGAAATGAGGTGAAATGTCCTGCTGGAATTTAAACATCTTGGAGAGTTGGAGCAGAAAGAATGAATGGTAACATGAAATAAAAAATCCAAAGAATTAAATTATTACACTGACAAATGCCCACTCTCAGGTAGATTACTGTGTCCATTTCAAGATACTCACTCAAGTTAGAGAGAGTTTGCAGTGTTGTAGCAGTGTTCCCCAGGATATGGAAGGTGGTAAGGTGAGGCTAATATCTTTTATTGGACGCAAATTCCTGTTTGGGTGAAAGAGACGGTGTTGAGCTACCACAGAGCCTTCTTCAAAGTCTAGAGATGGTATCAAGAGTGTAACAGCTAAATACAAGGTGGGACAGATTGTAAAAAGCATAAAAGTAACAACATTTGCAAGAGACATTCAAGGTTTCAAAAGGCATGTGGTGTACCTCATCCAGTGCACAAATGCCCAATAACAAATGCATGGGTGAAACCAGACAGTCACTATGCCCCGAATGAACTCACAACAGAAAAATGATGAAAGACAAAAATACCATATTAACTCCGTGAGTGAACGCTTTCACAAAAGTGATCACTCCATATCTGATTTTAAGCCCTCATTCCTCAGGGAAACCTGCACAACAATCTCAAAAGATGAGCCAAGTAACTGAATTTATAACTTGGCAGGAACACTAAAAAAGTCAACCTAGAAAGACACCGATTTGTGTTCATCTACAACAATTCTGTAACCCACTAACCCTTCCTTTGTCCTGTGACTGCAGAGGCGTTAACTGCCTGGTCAGCTGGAATGGTCTCTTGCAAGGTGGTAGCTCCTTAAGGCTTAAGCAATCTTTCCACCTTGTATTTAGCTGTTGAAGGGCCAGTGCAAGGATGTTTCGCAACCTAAGGCGAAATTTCCAACCTGCGCCTGACAGCGCCTGAACGGCTCCGTCCCCGAGCCCCCCACCTGAGGCGCCCCCCTGTGGCAGCATCCCCCTCTCGCCTGAGGCGCCCCCTCTGCAAACAGCTCATCCCCCCCCCATCCTCCGCCCTGAGGCACCCCCCCGCCCCAGCTCACCCCTGCCCTGTCTCCTCCTCTAGCATGCTGTGGCTACTTCACTTCTCCCACCTCCTAGGCTTGCGGCACCTAAGCTGATTGGCGCCGCAAGCCTGGGAGGCGGGAGAAGTGAAGCAGCGACAGCGTGCTCAGGGAGGAGGCAGAGCAAGGGTGAGCTGGGGCAGGGAGTTCCCCTGCGTGTCGCCTCCCTCCCCTTACTTGCTGCAGGCGACCCTCCCCACGCTCCCCTGCCCTAGCTCCCTCCACCTAAATGCCGATGGTGACCAGGGCGGCCGAAAATCCAGCCGCCGCGATCGCTGCCGAAGAAAATGCCGTCCCCCAAATTCTGGCGACCGCCTAGGTTGCCTAAATGCTTGCATCGGCCCTGTAGCTGTGTCACTCTGAGTACATTTCCCAGAACTGATGAAGAGCTCTGTGTAAACTCAAAAGCTTGTCTCTTCCACCAAGAGAAGTTGGTACAATAAAAGATATTACCTTGCCTACCTTGTCTCTCAATGGAGAGAGAACAGATTCAGAGAATGGCAATAGCTGGAGGCTTGTTGTAACGTGTTCCTTCACTAGACACATTGGGAACCACTTCTGATTGTGCAAGCAGGTTTGTTTCATCTATACCCATTAGATACAAAGTCCATTTTATTTGATTCAATAGAATAAAACAAACAAGATTTTCTATTAACATTCAATGGTGTATACGTTTTACAATATGAAGGCCGGTTATCATAGTTTGGGTCTTATTCAGAGCAACCAAACACAGATAATCCAGCCAGGTTTGTACTAGAGATCAGACTGGTCCCTCTAATCAATAGCTTGAGCAGATAAACATAAAAGAGAAATGAAATGCTTTTAAATGTTTGCTACAGAAATTGAATGTAAGTGATCAAAAGGAACAGGAAGTGTTTATCCTGGAAACCGAATAGCCGTACACTTCTAAGCATTATCTCTGAACACAGTTTATTTGCTACCATAGTATTTTAAGGTGTGTTTGCAGGGTGACTAATTAGGAGTTTTCATATCTGAAAAACAACCCATACTGGCACCTCAATCTCTTTCTTGGTTTCCACCTAGAGCAAAACAGACAATAGTTTTTTTTTTATCATGCTTGAGGGAGAAGAGGAGGGAAAAATCAGCTTTGCCTACAAGTGGAATAAGCCAAAGAAGCAGTTGTGGTTCTGGGACACGTTTCACTAGCCAGATCATTGCTGGGTGCAGCAGCTGAGAAATGGGGCCATTGTGGAGCTGAAATCCTACATGAACTGCCAGTAGCCAAAAAATAAACAAAATAGCATCAAAGCAGCATGGATAAATCTCTAAGTCCTGTATAGGTCTCATGATAGATATGTAAGGTCACTTCTGATGATGCTAATTAAGCATTGTGGGCCAGATCCTCAGCTGGTGTATGCAGCTCCACTGAATCTGGGCCCTTCTTTAAATACAAAAGCTAGTTTTAAACTGTACTTACAACTGCTTGTAGCATCCATTCACTGAAATGCTTACAACTAAATCACTTATTCTTTCTAGCTGTCTTGCTGCAATGTGTTTTATCCTAAGCCACATTGGCTAGATTTTCACGTGTGCTCGGCCCTTTGACAGCTTATTGTTTTCATCCAGGCTGCTGAGCACTTCATTTGAGGTGCTCAAATTGGAGCAGAACAGGCACTAGTATTTATGGCTATTTCTACACTGCAGTTGGGTGCGAGCCTCCAAATCCAGGTACACAGATTCAAGCCAGCGGGGCTCAAGCTAGCACACTAACAATAACAGTGTGGACACTGTGGCTCAGGCTGGGCTTTCAAGACTAGGGGCAGTGGAGAGAAGTAGCCTTAATTAATGGTAGAGAAGACTGGAAATATAGAATGTTTTCTCCCTGAAAACATTAAACTGCCTTTGAAATTAAAAGCTTAAACAAAAATAAGCATTTAGGGTCTGGTCTCTCAATGACTGAAAGTTTGATAAAGCAAAGCCACGGGCAGGATCTGCTAAACAAATACATTGTGTGTGCGCAGAGCCACAATATATGTTGTTTAAAATAACTGACTAAAGTCCAAATTCCACACTGAGTAGCAGTTCATAGAATCATAGAAGATTAGGGTTGGAAGAGACCCCAGGAGGTCATCTAGTCCAACCCCGTGGTCAAAGCAGGACCAACTCCAACTAAATCATCCCAGCCAGGGTTTTGTCAAGCTGGGCCTTAAAAACCTTTAAAGAAGAAGATTCCACTGCCTTCCTAGGTAACCCATTCCAGTGCTTCACCATCCTCCTAGTGAAATAGTTTTTCCTAATATCCAACCTAAACCTCCCGCACAGCAACTTGAGACCATTACTCCTTGTTCTGTCATCTGTCACCACTGAGAACAGCCGAGCTCCATCCTCTTTGGAACCCTACTTCACGTAGTTGAAGGCTGCTATCAACTCCCCCTCCCACTCTTCTCTTCTGCAGATTACATAAATCCAGTTCCCTCATCCTCTCCTCATGTGCCCCAGCCCCCTAACCAGTTTTGTTGCCTTCTGCTGGACTCTCTCCAATTTGTCCACATCTTTTCTGTAATGGGGGATGCAATACTCCAGATGTGGCCTAACTAGTGAATAATTGCTTCTCTCGATCTGCTGGCAATGCTCCTACTTATGCAGCCCAATATGCTGCTAGCCTTCTTGGCAACAAGGGCTCACTGTTGACTCATATCCGGCTTCTTGTCCATAGTAATCCCCAGGTCCTTTTCTGCTGCTTAGCCAGTTGGCCCCCAGCCTGTAGCAGTGCACGAGATTCTTCCATCCTAAGTGCAGAATTCTGCACTTGTACTTGTTGACCCTCATCAGATTGTTTTCAGCCAAATCCTCCAATTTGTCTGGGTCACTCTGGACCCTATACCTACCCTCCAGCATATCTACCTCTCCCCTGATCTTAGTGTCATCTGCGAACTTGCTGAGGGTGCAATCCATCCCATCATCCAGATCATTAATGAAGATGTTGAACAAAACTGGCCCCAGGATCGACCCCTGAGGTACTCTGCTTGATACTGGCTGCCAACTAGACATCAAGCCGTTGATCACTATCCATTGAGCCTGACAATCTAGCCAGCTTTCTATCCACCTTATAGTCTATTCATCCAATCCATACTTCTTTAACTTGCTGGCAAGAATACTGTGGGAGACCATACCAAAAGCTTTGCTAAAGTCAAGGTATATCACATCCACTGCTTTTCCCATTTCCACAGAGCCAGTTATCTCATCATAGAAGGCAATCAGGTTGGTCAGGCATGACTTGCCTTTGGTGAATCCATGTTGACTGTTCCTGATCACCTTCCTCTCCTTCAAGTGCTTCAAAATGGATTCCTTGAGGATCTGCTCCATGATTTTTCTAGGGATTGAGGTGTAGTTCCTCAGATTCTCCTTCTTTCCTTTTTAAAAGATGGGCACTATATTTTCCTTTTTCCAATTGTCTGGGATCTGCCCCGATTGTCATGAGTTTTCAGAGATAATGGCCAATGGCTCTGCAATCAAATCAGCCAACTCCCTCAGCACCCTTGGATGCATTGCATCCAGCCCCATGGACTTCTGCACATTCAGCTTTTCTAAATAGTCCTTAACCTGTTCTTTCCCCAATGAGGGCTGCTCACCTCCTCCCCATACTGTGCTGCCCAGTGTAGCAGTCTGGGAGCTGATCTCGTCTGTGAAGACTGAGGCAAAAAAAATATTGAGTACTTCAGCTTTTTCCACATCGTCTGTCACTAGGCTGCCTCCCCCATTCAGTACAGGTCCCAGACTTTCCCTTACCTTCTTCTACATGTAGAAACCCTTCTTGTTACCTTTCATGTCCCTTGCTAGCTGCAACTCCAATTGGGCTTTGGCCTTCCTGATTACACCCCTGCATGCTCGAGCAATATTTTTATACTCCTCCCTAGTCATCTGCCCACGTTTCCACTTCTTGTAAGCTTCCTTTTTGTATTTAAGCTCACCGAAGATCTCTCTGTTAAGCCAAGCTGGTTGCTTGCCATATTTACTATTCTTTCTGCACATCGGGATGATTTGTTCCTGCACCCTCAGTAAGGCTTCTTTAAAATAGTTGTGTGCATCCATGTTCTATGGGAAGATTTTGGCCCTTGAGGATTAATAATTATTTTTAAAATATTGAATATAAGGGGTGGAAATTTCAAAAAAATATTCCAAGAAAGCCTGTTCCCTAGCACATGGCAATTCTTTTCTAGTTCTAAGTTTTCTGGTTACATCTCTTGATTTTGACTTGCCTGTCATTGTGTGGTTGTTTCAAAGGCAAATGATTTTTAATGTTAAGCTTTTTAAAAATTCCACACTGTAGAGTTTTCTGAAACCCCACAGTGTACTGTGTATAGCTGTAAGCTGCTTGTTTTTGGGTTTTCAATATATGCTGTAAACACAATGCTCCACTGTTAGTGTCTGGGGAACAGTGTTGCACTGGAAGCTCATCCTCAGCTGATTATCCACCATGACCCCCACATCTTTTCTAGAGTCACTACTTCCCAGGATAGAGGTCCCCGTCCTTCTGGCCTACATTCTTTGTTCCTAGACATATCTATTTAGCCATATTAAAATGCATATGTGTCTGCTTATGCCCAGCTTAGCAAACAATCCAGATCACCCTGGATCAGTGACCTGTCCTCTTCATTATTTACCACTCCCCCAATTCTTGTGTTCTATTTCCACATTTTCTGCTTCCAGAAAATGTCTCTTCTCTTCATTGGGGTGCTCCTAGAAATCCATTGGAAATATTTTGCTCAGCTCTCTACCCCACTGATAAGAGCTCTCTAGCCTTCATATTTCTCCCCTTTTCACAGATCCCACCTCTGACACCACATCACAAGTTCCCACCTTAATATAGTGGGATTGAATGGAGTTCCCAACCAGCGGCAGTTCTAGCCATGGGCCCCAAAAAGGAAATAGAGACCAAGTCCAAGCCTCAGGCATTCTCTGCTTCATTGCTCCAGGACATGGCCTTCAATTCCAAGTGTTTCTCTTTGGGTCCACTGTCTTTGTGGCTTGCTAGCCTCTGACTCTCCAGCTAAACCAACCCACCCTTTCTCAGGGTACCATCTCAGCATCCAAATAAACACTAAAGTTCACATTTAACAGAACCCCTGAAGACTCTTCCTCCCAGTCCTTCTCAGGCATTGCAAACACTCCATAGAGAGCCAGTGGCAGAAGTCCAAATAACCCAGACAGTTCCAAAATAAACACAGTTCCTCCTCCCTAGTTTCTTCTTCCCACTCTTCGGATTCCTGTGAGACTCCTTCCAAAGTCCTTGGATGTAGGAAACTGTCAGCGTCTCCTACTCTTCCCAGGCACAGTTGGTCTTCTCAGAGGTCCTCTGAGGCACAGTTGGTCTGGGAATCTCATCAGTTTCAGATTGTTTCAAACCAAGAAAAAAGAGACAAACTACTTACTTCAGCACAAAGAGCTTGGAGGGATCTGCTGTCATCAGCTCAGCAGCAAACTCTCCTGCTGCTTGGCACCCTCCCTTGCCTGAACTAATGTGAATTTGTCATCCTCCCAGCTCCTATTTTTGCTCCTGAAGCAAATTCTGAGAGTCCTGTTCAGTCACATTCTCACTCAGCCTTTCCATTACCCTGCAGCACTTGAATTTGAGTATGTCTGAAGGAATACGGTAGTTTTGGAAAGGAAAGTTGAGAGGGATAAGTGAACCTGTAACAAAATTCCTACTTAATTGCTGCTCAAGGGTGTTCTTTAGCAGAGCAGCTGAGCTGGGAGGTTGGGCTGATAAAGGTGTATGCCGTCATAATGTACCACAAAAAACCTGATTTTTCATAGGCATATCAAAATTTTAATTCCAAACATTAGTGGCAGTGTGAGTAAAAAGGACCAGATCTTCCTTTAGGACACACGTGACAGCTGCAGTGGGGAGTGCCTTGAACTGGCAGTGGGGAATCATAGACTACTTACCCAATAGAAGAGTAGAATGAGAGTAGAAATGGGGCAGATGTAACGCCTGCAAAGCCAGAGTGAATGGTGTGCATGGTGGGATGTTCACACCTGACATCATGACAGTGCTGGGATTTAGGTGCCTTTTTTCTTTCCCCTTAGGGCTTTGTTCTGGCTCCTATAAGGAGAGTGTAGATGGGCTCAGGGATTGCGCCAAAGACTTTTGAAGAGTCTAGATCTTCCTGCAACAGAAGTTGCTGGGCTTTGTGTCTCCTTGCCATCTTTGGGGGTTTGAGCCAGGGTTTGGGGATAGTCTCTGGGAAGCCATTTGTGCTGGGATCACACTATCCCAGAATGGGAAATTCCAAGACTTTACCAGTCTCTGTCACATGGGATCCACACAGACCACAGGGCTCCCAGCCTCTCATTAAGTCACCAGCCTAATGAGAACTGAAGGGAACCATTGAGAGGCCTGCTGGAATGGGAGCCAGACCAGCTTGGGTCCTCAGGGAGAGAGGGCTTGGGGGAATCCCTTGTATAGAAGTGGCACAGTAGGCAAGGGCTGGGCCCACAGGCACCTTAGTGTTTGTACCACTGTGGGTTGCTCTGGTGGTCTTTGGGGCTTATGGGTGAGGAAAACTGCACTGCGGTTTCACACAGGTCTGACTCCAAGCTGGGGGCAGGGGGGACAAGGGCCTCCATGTGCTGCCCCCGCCCAGATCACCGGCTTCGCAATTCCACTGGCCAGGAACTGTCCAACGGGAGCTAGTGGAGGAAGCGGAGCCTGTGGGCGAGAGTTGTGCGTGGAGCCTCCTGGCTCCCCCACCTAGGACCTGGACCTGCTGGCTGTTTCCAGAACGCAAGTAGCACGGTGCCAGGACAGGCTGGCAGCCTGCCGTAGCCCGCCACTGGCTGGGAGATGCCCAGGGTAAGTCTGTGCCCCAACCCCCAGCGCTGAGCCCCCACAAACCCAGACCCCCTCGTGCACCCCAAGCCCCTCAGCCCCAGCACCACCCCAGAGCCTGTACCCTTGTCCTAGACCAGAGGCTCCTCCCACAACCTGAACCCCTCATCCCTAGCCCCACCCCAGAGCCCTCACCCCATCTTGTACCCCAACTCCCTGCCTCAACCCACAGCCCAGTCTTGCAAACTGACTCCCTTGGCCCCACCTCCCCAACCTAGACCCCCTCCTGCACCCCAAACCTCTCATCCCCAGCCCCACTCCAGAGCCTGCAGCCCCAGCTGGAACCCTCACCCCCAGCCTGGAGCCCCTGCCTGCACCCTGAACCCCTTATTTCTAGCCCCACCCCAGAGCCAGTTAGTGCCCTTGTCCCCTTCCTGCAGCCCCAGCCCCGGCCCAGCCCAGGGGGAGTGAGTGAGGGTGGGAGACAGCGAGCCACTGCGGGAGGGGGAGCGTAGCGGGCAGGGTCGGGGCCTCAGACGGGGTAGGGGCTAAGGTGTCCGTTTTGTGCCAGTAAAATGTTGGCAACCCTCATGCCACACCCCCCATTTGTAGCCCACACCTGACAGCACCGTCCTGCCCCCTCTCCCCCCGCCCTCGGTCCCATTGGTGCCCGGATCGGGCCTGCAACGGAGGGGCGGGGCCGCTCTAAGAGCGGGGGTAGTCGGTGGGGGCGGGGCCAAACCAGGCTGTCCCGGCCTGTTGCTAGGGCCGCGATGTGGGTAGTAACAGCTGTCTCTGTTGCTGCGCCTGCGCAGTCGGGGGCAGCGCGGGGCATACCGGGAGGGGTCGGAGCCCGAGCCGGCCCGGGCGGTGCTGAGGGGCCGCCATGAACGGGGCCGTGGTGCGGCGCACGCAGGAGTCGCTGGGGCGGGTGATCCGCAAACCGCCCCTCACCGAGCGGCTGCTCAGCAAGCCCCCGTTCCGCTACTTGCACGACGTGATCGGCGAGGTGAGGCGGCGGCGGCGGCGCCGGTGGTAGCGGGCTCCGCGTCACGCCGTTGCTAGGCGCCGCGGGGCGGGGAGCCCGGCTGGGGGCAGCGCCGGAGGGAGGCTCTCCCCGGATGTGCGCTGCCCCCCACCCCGTCTCCCCTACCTGCCCCCGCAGCCCCTGCGCAGGGCGCGGACTCCCGGGCATGGTGGGAGGCCTGGGCAGCCTCCTGGCCCAAAGCCGGGGGCAGGCGCCGGGAATAGCGGCGGATCGGAGCTGCCCCCTCCCGGCACAGTTCTGCAAGCTGCTGCCTCGGGAGTCTGGCTCCAGGCTGCTAAGGCCAAGGGGGGGCGTGTAAGTAGAGCCCAGCCCCCTGGGGAGAGCGGAGAGCCCTACAGCTGCGGGGCGGCCTCCTGACCCGGTGGCTGGAGCAGGGGCTGCTCCCTGTAGGAGACCTGGGTTTAGTTCCGGTACATCCGCTGGCCTGCAGTGTGGCCATGGGCCACTCATCTAGGCCTGGTCTCAGACTCCTAAAACTTAGGGCAACCTGGCTACATCGCTCAGGGCTGTGAACAATTTCTCACCCTGTGCAGTGTAGTTAGGGCGACCTAACCCCTGCTGTGGACACAACTAGGTTGACAGAAGAATTGTAGCTGTCCGCCTGCTGCAGGGGCCGGGAGTTGTTACAGCAAGGAGAAACCCCTTTCGTCCTTGCAGTCAGTATCTGTGCCATGCTTCTGCCTCCCTTTTCACATGTGTGAGGGCAAGAGTTTTTGCCCATCTTCATCAGACTTATTAGAGTCATAGATTTTAAGGTCAGTGGGGACCATCTAGTCTGACCTCCTGCACAACGCAGGCCACAGAGTTTCACCCACCCACTCCTGTAGCAACCCTCTGACCTATGTCTGAGTTATAGAAGTCCTCAAATCTTGGTTTAAAGACCTCAGGGAGCAGAGAATCCTCCAGCGAGTGACTCATGCCCCATGCTACAGAGGAAGGCGAAAAACCTCCAGGGCTTCTGCCAATCTGCCCTAGAGGAAAATTCTTTCCTGACCCCAAATATGGTGATCAGTTAAATCCTGAGCATGTGGGCAAGACTCACTAGCCAGCACCCACAAAAGAATTCTCTGTAATAACTCAGATCCCACCCCATCTAACATCCCATCACAGACATCTGGGCATAGTTACCTGCTAATAATCAAAGATAAATTAATTGCCAGAATTAGGCTATCCCATCATACCACCCCCCCCCCAAACTTATTAAGCTTAGTCTTGAAGCCAGATATATCTTTTGCCCCACTTACTCCCCTTGGAAGGCTGTTCCAGAACTTCACTTTTCTAATGATTAGAAACCTTCCTCTAATTTCAAGTCTAAATTTCCTAGTGTCCAGTTTATATCCATTTGTTCTTGTGTCCACACTGGTATTAAGCTTAAATAATTCCTGTCCCTCCCTGATATTTATCTCTCTGATATATTTATAAAGAGCAGTCATATCTCCCCTCAGCCTTCTTTTGATTAGGCTAAACAGCCAAGCTCTTTGAGTCTTTTTTCATAAGACAGGTTTTCCATTCCTTGGATCATCTTAGTAGCCCTTCTCAGTACCTGTTCCAGTTTGAATTCATCCTTGAAGAACGGGGGCTTGTGAGGGGCTCCATGAGAGACCAGAAGTGCACACAGTATTCGAGATGAGGTCTCACCGGTGCCTTGTATAACGATACTAACACCTCCTTATCTTTACTGGAAATACCTCACCTGATGCATCAACTTTTTTAACCGCCATGTCACACTGGCGGCTCATAGTTATCCTGTGATCAACCAATACTCTGAGATCCTTGTCCTCCTCCTCTGTTACTTCCAACTGATGTGTCCCCAATTTATAACCAAAATTCTTGTTATTAATCCCTAAATGCATGACCTTGCACTTTTCACTATTAAATTTCATCCTATTACTATTACTCCAGTTTACATCCAGTTTACAAAGGTCATCCAGATCTTGCCTCGATTGAATCATCCCAGATCTTCTCTGTGGTTAGCGTAATAGCCTCCCAGTCTTTCTGCATCCACAAACTTTATAGCCTTTCTCATTTTTGTTGCCAAAGCGTCATTGTAATAAAAGATTTAAATAAGATTTGTGTCCCAAAACGATCCCTTGAGTGAACTCTACTAAAACCTCCTTCCAGTCTGATTAGTGGTCACCTTCAGTATGACCATTGTAGTCTCCCCTTTACCAGTTCTCTTATTCATTTTTGTTTTTCTCTTTTCCCAATTTATGCTATAAACTCCCCATGTGGAACCGTCATTATCAAATGTCTTACTGAAATCAAGGTAAATTAGATCCACTGCGTTTTCCGGTTTGTCACAAAAATTGTTATAACTCTACTCAACAGACAGCAGAGGCTACAAGTTTGGTTGGACGAATTACTCCACCACTTAGAAAACATGTATGACTATATTTGTCCCAAAAGACCGTAAATTGACCATACATCAAAGATGTCTAACTCCTTTTCCTCAAAATTTTTTCCGACGCACTATGCTCATTACAAATCCACACCCATAACAGGCAAGACCCCTATAGTAATCTCTCTTCCCCGGATAAATTCATGGTGGCTAAGTCCATAAATGGCTATTAGCCAGGAAGGGTAAAGAATGGTGTCCCTAGCCTCTGTTCATCAGAGGATGGAGATGGATGACAGGAGAGAGATCACTTGATCATTGCCTGTTAGCTTCACTCCCTCTGGGGCAGCTGGCATTGGCCACTGTCTGTAGGCAGATACTGGGCTAGATCGACCTTTGGTCTGACCCGGTATGGCTGTTCTTATGTTCTTATGTGCCAGTTTGTTTAATATTAACAGCTGCCGATGAAAGATGATACCAAAGTAGAAAGTGTTCTTGGTCTTTAGAATGCCAATGATCTTTAGTACTACAGGAGATGCTTGTTTGCAGCAAACCTTGTAAGAGCAACCGCTGCTAAGGCTGCGGGTTTGTCATGGAAGTCACGGATTCTGTGGCCTGTGCACCCGGCCCATGGGCTGCCTGAGGGGCTTGGGCAGCCTCTGGACCAGCCACACCAGCAGCTGCTGGGGCAGTCTCGGGTCCTCTTCCGCCTCCTTATCCCCTTTCCAGCAGTAGCAGAAGTTTGAGTGTGTATGGGATGGGGTTGGGGAGGGAGTGAGGGCTCTGAGTGGTGCTTACCTTGGGAGACTTCCTAGAAGCGGCGACATGTCCCTCCCTCAGGTCCTAGCTCCGCGTGTTGCCTCTGCCTGCAGTCACTGCCCCCACAGCTCCCGTTGGCCACAGTTCCCAGCCAAGGGGAGCTACGGAGTCAGCGCTTGGGGCGTGGGCAGCACATGGAGCTAGGAGCTGAGGGAAGGACATATCATCGCTTCTGGGGAGCTGCGAGGAGCTGGATAGGGAGCCTGCCAGCCCCGCCAACCCCAGCACCAGAAGGGGTCCCGGGCCGTGTGCTGCCCTCCACCGAGCATCCATGGTGCTCCCTCGGCTTCCCTCCCCTGCTCTGAGCACCCCGGCGCCCCCTGGGCTGCCTCCCCACCAGATTTGGTCAGGGGTGTATAATACAAGTCATGGACAGGTTACTGGCTGATAATTTTTGTTTACTGCCTATGACCAGTCCGTGACTTTTATTAAAAATTCATATGACTAAAACATAGCCTTACTTATGCGCAACTTTCTCCTGGGAACATTTCTCTACTGTGAATTGTCGGCACTCTCCATAACCGTAACAGCTGCTTAGGAGCAACATAGCAAAAGGCACCGATATGTTGCTACTAATGAACGTCTACTATATTATCTTCTGACAGATTTAATAAAAGGAGGTAAGCACGTCTACAAACTGGAAGATGTTCACAGAGCTTATGCTTTTTTACTTTTCTTGAAAGAAAAATGGATTACTCACCAGAAAATTTGTAATTCTCTGAACTCATAGTCTATGCATGTCTATAAAGAAATCAGCCACCAACAAGTTAGGCAGTAACAGAATAAATCAAGATTGTAGTTAAAACATAGAGCCTTGTGGGTGCATGAACCTTAATTTCCTATTTAAAAAAAAAAAGTGGATGCACGAATCTTCTCTACTGCTGAGATGTAATAATTGACAAAATTTTAAATGGCTTATTGAAATACGTTAAAGAAGTGATCATTGCAATAGGGAAGATCTTTAAAACTGCCCCCAGAATAATTCAGCATGAAATAGTTGTCACGGAATGTGGGGGAGTCCGGCCCTGCACCCCTCTTCCTGGGACTCACAGTGACTCTCAGCCAGCCAGTAAAACAGAAGGTTTATTGGACAACAGGAATGCAGGTTACGGCAGAGCTTGTAGGCACAGTCAGGACCCCTCAATCGAGTCCTTCTGGGAGTTCAGGGAGCTTGGATCCCAGCTTAGGATACCCTGAATTCCAAATATCCAGCCCAAAACCGAAACTGACTCACCCCCTACAGTCGGCCCCTTCCTTTGTCCAGCTTCCCTCTGTCCCTTTGTCCAGCTGACACCCCTCTCCCCTACCTGGCTCAGGTTACAGGCCTAGGTCCTGTCTCTCACCTAAAGTCCTCCCCGTCTCTCCCATTCCCCACCCAGACAGCCCCTACTCCATCACAATAGTATCACTCCAAATGATTGCAGGAAGCTCATAAAAGGTTTTTTCAAAAGCTTTCCAGTATTTTTTAGTAATTTACTGTGTTTCTTTTGCTTTGAAGGTTATTAGAATGACTGGTTTTATGAATGGGCTTTACACAGATTTTGAGATGAAATCTGATAATGTTAAGGTGGGTAAGAAATTTCTTTATTTCATATAGGAATTCTTTATAACTTGCCAACAGGTACTGTGACTTATTCATGTGTCACTGAATTCTATTTACTATGACAAACCTAGACTCTTCTAAAGTATTGTGGTGATGTTTGTACTGTGGGTAGTGCCCAGTCACTGATCAAAACTCCACTGTGCCAGGCACTGTACAAAATTGTTTGAAAGATACTTATTTATATTTTTTTAATTAATCTGTTTAATATGTAGCTCAAGAAAATAGAACTCAGTGTCTGCACAGAGAATCATAAAGTCATAGACTTCAAGATCAGAAGGGACCATGATGATCATCTAGTTTGACCTCCTGCACAACGCAGGCCACAGAATCTCACCCACCCACTCCTGTAATAAACCCCTCTGAGTTATTGAAGTTCTCAAATCGTGGTTTAAATACCTCAAGGTGCAGAGAATCCTCCAGCAAGTGACCCATGCCCCACGCTGCAGAGGAAGGCAAAAAACCTCCAGGGCCTCTGCCAATCTGCCCTGGAGGAAAATTCCTTCCCAACCCCAAATATGGCGATGAGCAACACCCTGAGCATGTGGGCAAGACTCACCAGCCAGACACCCAGGAAAGAATTCTCTGTAGTAACTCAGATCCCACCCCATCTAACATTCCATCACAAGCCATTAGGCATATTTACCGCTAATAGTCAAAGACCAATTTCATTATACCATCCCCTCCATAAGGTTATCAAGCTTAATCTTGAAGCCAGATATGTCTTTTGCCTCCAGTACTCACCTTGGAAGGCTGTTCCAGAACTTCACTCCTCTCATGGTTAGAAAATTTCATCTAATTTTAAGTCTAAACTTTCTGATGGCCAGTTTATATCCATTTTGTGATGGCAGTAGAAATTTTGGGGTCTGGCATTAAGCTTTAGCTAACTTTTCACTGAAAAATTAAAACCTGCCTAAGTCTATTGTTTCTGCAATTAAATCCCCCAATCACACTTAAGTAACTTTATGAATTTATACTCTCATGAGTAGTCCCACAGGACTAGGTATTCAAAAGACGTACTAACAGGATCATGCCCCACATTGGTGCAATAGTGACAAAGGGCTGATTCTCCTTTGCCCTGCACATTGTGCAGTCATTTACATTAGTGCAAAGAGGGTGTAAAATTCTACCACAGGAGCATGATATGCTCGTTTTGTACTGGTGGACTTGACTACGCTAGGGGCAGGGCAATGGGGAATCAGGCCCACAGAGTCAGTGGTTCTCAAACTTTCTGTATTGGTGACCCCTTTCATGCAGAAAGTCTCTGAGTGAGACACGCCCCCCTGCCAAATTAAAAACAAGGGGGTTAATTAAAATTTAATTTAATGTGGGCTCAAGGCTGACAGCTCATGACCCCGCCAGAACCACCTCGCAACCCCAAGGGGTCATGACCCCCAGTTTGAGAACCCCTCATCTATTCAATATTGTACCTCAAAGACTGGAAAAAAAATGCTCGCCTGGATTTTAAAGGCATTTAAATGACCAATTTAAATGCATCTCAAGGAAAACTAAGGGAGAAGGCACAATTTTACGTTCATTGTGTGTCAGAAGGCACTATTTTATGTTCATTGTTTGTCAGGTAGCACTGTAGTTGAAGTCAGAGAGAGATTCTCTCTCTCACTGTGGGTTGCACTGTGTATACTAGAAACAAAGTCAAGGAGTGTATGTGAGATGAACAATGATTTGCAGTGTTGCTGTAGCTGGGTTGGTCCCAGGATAAGAGAGACAAAATGAGTGAGGTAGTATATTTTATTGGACCAACTTCTGTTGGTGGAAGGCACAAGCTTTTGAGCTTCCTCAGGTCAGGAGAAGGTAACTAGAGTGTCCAGGCTAAACCACTCTCTTCATTTTAAGAAATCTACAATATGTGTGAACCTTTTATGCTTAACAATCTGCCCCACTTTGTTAGCGGTGACACTGTTCACCTTCTCCAGACCTGAGGAAGAGCTCTGTGAAGCTCAAAAGCATCTCTCTTCCAAGAAATGAAGTTGGTCCTATAAAATGTATTACTTCACCCACCTTGTTTCTCTCATAAAAAGTGATTGTACTGTAAAAAAAAATTGGACTGTCATATTTTAATTTTGGATTACAACAACTATCCATTATCAAAATGCTTATTTCTAAAACAAAAATGCTTTGTAATAATAATGGATAATTATAATGTAGGAAAGTTTCTGTAAATATGCTACAAATCAGAGGTTAAATAGACTTTTAATAATGTATAACATTAATTTTTTCCCCCAGGATAAAGATGCCAAAATCAGCTTTCTCCAGAAGGCTATTGATGTTGTCATAATGGTAACAGGGGAGCCATTGTCAGTGAAGCCGGCACGTATTGTAGCTGGACATGAACCTGAAAGAACCAATGAGTTTCTCCAAGCAATTGGAAAATGCTGTCTCAGTAAGGTATGATCATACTGTCAGTGGTTTACATGGATGGTTCCCAACCTTTTCAGTCCTGTGAGTGTCTCTTGTTAAACATAACCAATATGTGATTCATAGACTTCAGGACCAGAAAGGACCATCATGGTCATCTAATCCAGGGGTGGTCAAACCGTGACTCGTGAGTCATGTCCAGCTCTTTTACAGTTAAAGTGAGGCTCCCGGAGCCCCTCACAACCCCCCGTTCTTCACCTGCCAGACTGTGGGGGGGAGCTCAGGACTTCTGCCTTGCGGTGGAGTGGTGGGGCTAGGGCTTCCACCAGAGATGACTGGTGCCTGCTGAGAGTGGGGGCACACGATTTAAAGGTTGCCCCCACCCCCAACAGCTTGAGTCGTACCCCCCAGGCACCCCCCTTCTCTTCCCCTCCTTGAAGTGGCTCTCCCTGCAGCTCTCAGCTGTTGGCTGCTGCCTCTATCCAAGGTGCAGCTCCCAGCTTGCTGCTGGCTCTAGTAGCTACCATGTAGGATGAGGCCAGTGGCACCATGTGGCCGAGCAGGACCAGCAACCCCTGGCAAAAATTGGCGGGGAAGGATGTGACCCCATGTGTCCCCCTCCCACATTGCCTCTGGCTTCTGCTCGGTGGGGTGGGCAGGTCCCAGGGTTTCAGCCCCATGGAAGGCACCTGCCAGGGTTTTAGTCCCATGGGGTGTGCGTGCCATGGCTCAGGGCTTCAACAGGAGTGGGACAGGTGCCTCCTGCAGGGCTGAGGCCCCAAGATCCCCTTCCCTGCAGGGCAGAAGCCCCAAGCCCCAGTGGGTACCTCCCATGGGGCTGAAGCCCGGAGCCCCAACAGGCACTTCCTAGCTCTCAAACTTCTGAAGATTGTCATACCAAGTAAGTTTGGCCACCCCGATCTAGTCTGACCTCCTGCACGGCACAGGCCAGGGAACCTCACCCACTCACTTCTGTAAAAGACCCATAACTTCTAGCTGCATTACTGACATCTTCAAATCATGGTTTAAAGACTTAAAAATACAGAGAATCCACCATTTACTCTAGTTCAAACCAGCCAGTGACCCATTCTGCAGAGGAAGGCGAAAAAAACCTGGGTCTCTGCCAATCTTCCTTGGGAGAAAATTCATTCACAACCCCAAATATGGTGAACAGTTAGAGACCCTGAGCATGTTGGTGAGACCTACCAACCAGACTCCTGAAAGAATTATCTGTAGTAACTCAGAGCCCTCTCTATCTAGTGTTCTGTCTATGGCTTAGGAGATAAATGCTAATAGCAGTTGTGGGTGGGCCACATGCCATTGTAGGCAATCTCATCATACCATCCCCCTCCATAAACTTATCAAGCTCAGTCTTGAAACAAATTGTTTTTTGCCCCCCACTATTTCCCTGGGAAGGCTGTTCCAGAACTTCACTCCTCTGATGTTAGAAACCTTCATATAATTTCAAGCCTAACTTGTTGGCAGCCAGTTAATATCTATTTCTTATCTCAGAATTGTCCCTTAACTCCTCTCCCTCCCTGGTTTTTATCCCTCTGATGTATTTTATAGAGAGCAATCATATCTCCCCTCAGCCTTCGTTTGGATAGGGTAAACAAGTCCAAGGTCCTTAAGTCTCCTCTCGTAAGGTAGGTTTTCCATTCCTCGGCTTATCCTAGTAGCCCTTCTCTGCTCCTGTTCAAGTTTGAATTCATCTTTCTTAAACATGGGAGTGTGATGGTGCTGCCCGTGGGAGCCAGCGGAGGTCACTCAATTAGGGTGAACTGTGAACAAAACGGGGCAGACAAACCCCAAAAGCTGGTGGATATTCCAATACTTAGGTTTACCAAGCCACCAAAAACAGCTTCTGTAGTACCTTACTGGTTACTCAGAAGTCCAAACAGTGCAGTTCCCTTAAAGTTCTCAGCCTCAGGCTTCCATCCAGACACACCTGTCAAACATATGATGATGATTACTGAAAATCTTATCTCATCATATAAAAGAAAAGGTTCTTCCAATCCCAAAGGATCAGCCACACACCCAGGTTCAGTTATAACTTAGATCTTACCCAGAATACATGCTTATAGCCGACTCTTATTAACTAAGCTAAAATTTATTAAAAAAGAAAAGAGAAAGTGTTGGTTAAAAGATCAATATACATACAGACTTGAATATACAGATGAGCCTGTAGTTGCCAAAAGTCCTTTTAGAAATAGTCCATAGGTTATAGTCCAATGTCCATATTCAGGTTGGCTCCAGTCAGTGACTGGGGATCTCAATCCTTTTGGCTTAACGTTTCCCCCTCTTGTAACCGAAAGCAGATTTGAGATGAAGAAGGATTGTGTCCCAGGGTTCTTATACGTTTCCAGCAGCCTTTTGGCCTGAGAAAACAATAGGCTTAACTCTCCTTCTCCCAAACCTCCTGGCAATTAGCGCAGGGTAATTTATCCATTTAAACAGTTCAGATACAGGTTACCACAACCTTCTGAGAGACATATAGACAATAATACTGTTTCACTCAAGCATCATCATAAATGTTAATATTCCCTTTTTTATCTTTGAAGTAAAACTATAGCAATAGACAAGGCTTGTTTGCTTACATCACAAGACCTGAGCAAACACCTACCCTTCTACCTCTAACAATGCAGACTTGCATTTCAAAGCTCTATTCATTTATATATTTTCCTAACAAGTCTCTAAAGTTCGGCCATGGGTCAGGTCAGTCTGTGAGGTAATTAACTCTCTCTGGCCCTGTCACCTTTCAATGAGATACTGTATTACACTCATAACGTCACAGGGAGACCAGAATTGCACACAGTATTCCAAAAGAGGTCTCACCAATGCCTTGTGTAATGGCAATAACACTTCTCTATCTCTACTGGAAATACCCCACCAAGTGCATCCTAGGATTGCATTAGCCTTTTTCACAGCTGCATCATATTGGCGGCTCATAGTTATCCTGTGATAGACCGAGGTGTATTAGTTATTCTCCTCTTCTGTTGCTTCCAACTGATAAATCCCCAGCTTATAGCAAAAATTCCTATTAGTCCCTAAGTGTATGACCTTTCACTTTGCACTATTAAATTTCTATTACTCTAGTTTTCAAGGTCCTCCAGATCTTCTTGTCTGATATTCCAGTCCTCTTCTCTATTGGCAATACCTCCCAACTTTGTGTCATCTGCAGATTTTCTTAGCACACTCCTACTTCTGCCAAGGTCGTTAATAAAAATGTGAAATAAGATTGGTCCCAAGACCAGTCCCTGAGGAACTCTACTAGTAACCTCCTTCCAGTCTGACAGTTCATCTTTCAGGATGACTGGTTATAGTCTCCTTTTAACTAGTTTGATTCCTGTATTAATCCCCATCTTCTCTAATTTAACTAATTTCTAATGTGGAACTGTATCAATGCCTTACTGAAATCGAGGTAAATTAGATCTACTGCATTTCCTTTGTCTAGAGAATCACTTATCTTCTCAAAGAAAGAGATCAGGTTGGTCTGGCATAGTCAACCTTTTGTAAAACCATGTTGTATTTTATCCCAATTACCATTTACCTGTATGCCCTTAACTACTTTCTCTTTCAAAATTTGTTCTAAGATCTTGCATATAATTGAGGTCAAACTAATGGTTTGTAGTTTCCTGGATTGCCTTTTTCCCCCTTTCTTAAATATAGGTACTATACTAGAAATTCTCCAGTCATAGCGTATGACCCCCTAGTTTATGGATTCATTAAAAATCTTTGCTATTGGGCTTGAAATTTCATGTGCCAGTTCCTTTAATAATCTTGGATGGAGATTATCCAGGCCCCCTCGATTTGGTCCTGTTAAGATGTTTGAATTTGACTTCTACCTCGGATATGGTGATTTGTGCATCCATATGCTTGTTTCCATTACCGATACTGCCACTGTCCTCAACCTCCTCATTGCTCTTACCAAAAACTGAGGCAACGTATTCATTTAGGTGTTCAGCCATTCCTACATTAGCTGTCATCTCCACCCCATCCTCAGTAGTTAGCAGTCGTACTTCTTCTTTCCTTGTTTTTCTTTTTTTTTTTCTTTATATAGCTAAAGAACCTTTTACTGTTGGTTTTAATATCCCTTGCAAGTTCCAACTCTGCTTGGCTTTTTGCAATTTTTATTTTCCCCCTACACTTTCTGACTTCCAACAGGTATCTTTCCTTGCTGATCCATCCCATCTATTCCTCATAGGCAGACTGTCTGGTCTCTCTTAATAACCGGTTTGAGATGCTTGGCCCTAAGTTTGGTCTGCAACTAGGGCTGTCAAGTGATTAAAAAAATTAATCGCAATTAATTGTGTGATTAAACATTAATAGAATACCATTTATTTAAAATATTTTTGGATGCTTGCTACATTTTCAAATATATCAATTTAAATTACAACACAGAATACAAAATCAGAGTGCTCACTTTATTTTTTATTGCAAATACTTGACCTGGAAAAGGCAAAAGAATTGTAATTTTTCAATTCACCTCATACACGTACTGTAGTGCAATCTCTTTACCATGAAAGTTGAATTTACAAATGCAGAATTATGTACTAAAACACCTTTTATTTTTGAATGCTATGGAGAACTTCAGCGCCTACAGGTCCACTCAGTCCTACTTCTTGATCAGCCAATCACTCAGAAAAACAAGGTTGGTTACAATTTGCAGGCGACAATGCTGCTTGCTTCTTGTCTATAATGTCATCTGAAAATGAGAATAGGGATTCACATGGCACCAGCATCACAAGATATTTATGTGCCAGATGTGCTAAAGATTCATATGTCCCTTCATGCTTCGACCACCATGCCAGAGGACATACATGCTGATGATGGGTTCTGCTTGATAATGATCCAAAGCAGTGCAGACTGACATATGTTCATTTTCATCATGAGAGTCAGATGTCACCAGCAGAATATTGATTTTCTTTTTTGGTGTTTTGAGTTCTATAGTTTCTGCATCAGAGTGTTGCTCTTTTAAGACTTCTGAAAGCATGCTCCACACCTCATCCCTCACAGATTTTGGATGGCACTGCAGATTCTTAAACCTTGGATTATGTGCTGTAGTTACTTTTAGAAATCTCACATTGGTACCTTCTTTGCATTTTGTCAAATCTGTTGTGAAGGTGTTTTTAAAACGAACGTGTGCTGGGTCATCATCTGAGACTGCTATAACATGAGATGTATGCAGAATGTGGGTAAAACAGAGCAGGAGAGGTACAATTCTCCCCCCAAGGAGTACAGTCACAGATTTAATTGACGCGTTATTTTTTTTAACGGGCATGGTCAGCATGGAAGCATGTCCTCTGGAATGGTGGCTGAAGGATGGAAGGGGCATATGAATGTTTAGCATATCTGGGATGTAAATACCTTGCAGTGCCGGCTACAAAAGTGCCATGCGAACGCCTGTTCTCACTTTCAGATGACATTGTAAATAAGAAGCAGGCAGCAGTATCTCCCATCAATGTAAACAAACTTGTGCGATTGGCAGAATATGAAGTAGGACTGAGTGGCCTTGCAGGCTCTAAGGTTTTACGCTGTTTTATTTTTGAGTACAGTTATGTAACCAAAATAAAATCTGCATTTGTAAGTTACACTTTCACGATAAAGAGATTGCACTTCAGTACTTGTATGAGGTGAATTGAAAAATACTATTTATTTTGTTTATCATTTTTACAGTGCATATATTTGTAATAAAAATAATATAAAGTGAGCACTGTGCACTTTGTATTCTGTGTTGTCATTGAAATCAGTATGGAAAATGTAGAAAAACATCCAAAAATATTTAATACATTTTAAGTGGTATTCTATTGTTATAAGTACAGTTAATCACGATTAATTTTTTGAGTTAATCATGTGAGTTAACTGCGATGAATTGACAGCCCTATCTGCAACCTTTCCTATGATTTTTTTTATTTTTTTTCCACCCTTGCTCAGGAGGCAAGCTCCAGATAGTTCCTGCAACTTTGAGTTAAAGTGATGCCAAGCCTCTTCTCCATTCAGATCCTTGGGTTAGTCAGTGTAGTCCTCTTCTGTAACTAAATTCCTTAATTTTTTTTAGCTTGCCCTTTTGAAATCTAGGGCCTTTGTTTATCCTTCCATTTAGTTTAAACTGATTCATGGATATGACAAACTGTATGGAAACTCATCCACTGTTTGTATTTATTCAATATATGAATTGTATTGTTGTGTTAACTGCAGTATAACATAACTAAAAGTACATATGGCCTGATCCTTAACTGATGTAAAGCATTGTAACTCCATGGGAGTTACAGTTGAGCTGTTTATATAAATTGAGGATCTGGCCCATAAACTTTGGCTATATCATCACCATATTAGGGGAACATGGAATACTCTTCGGTTTAATAATTACAACAGAATCCACAAGCATTTTCTCAGTAGGAATGACCAGATTTTCAGTGTACCATTGGGCCATTTATGCACCTAAATGAGTTGATGAGCATATCTTTAGGCACCTATTTTTCAAAATCTTTCAGCCTTTTAAAATCGCAAATGAAGGTTCTTACTGTAAAGAGGCCACTCTTTCCTCCAAGTATGCAAAAAAGCGGCACTGGAGACATTAGATCCCTTGTCTTAGTAACCTTGGAAACTCATGGGTTTAAAACAACTGTTGCCTTTAATATAGCCTGTTGTATTCCTGTTTTTTGCTTATAGTCACTGTGGAGCTTTTGAAATAAAAGACTAATCTTCTTGAGCTCTTTATCCACTGATGGCCTGCTTAATCATAGCCTCAGCCTGATCAGTGATCTGAACAGGAACAGATGGACAGGTTCTATTCTCCTGCAGAGTTCTTCCCTTTCATAAAAGAAAATACTATATTAATGGTCCAAAACACTTGGGGTAATAATAGTAAAGTATTTAAGGACATTATTATAAAACACTGTAGTGTTTAAGGATTGTACATGAGGATGATTCAAACTGATTTTTTGGTAGTCCAGTAGTTTTTGAAGTTCATATTGCATGTGAGCCCTTCCCATAGCTTTTCGATAAATCAATTGCATTGGCTTCTTTCTTGTTTGAAATTAGGGAGGGAGAATCTAGGAAACAGGCTTTGGATTGCTTGGATAATGTTCTTGACCCTGAATTTCCTTGGGAATTTTTGACAAGATCCAATATCCTGAAAGTAGTCTCAGTCGACTGAAACTAATGGATTGAGATAATTATCCTATTGATTTTTATGATTGTGAAAATATCAAACTTGGTGTATTGTGTGCAAAGGATCCTCTGGTCTCAGGGCTGTTTAAATTAAGACTTTTAGTGCTAATCTCATGCTGTTTACTGTTTCTGTAAATGAGGCCAATGTCACTAATGTTGTTCAGATGCTAGTGACTGAATGTGAAAACCCACAAAAATTCATCCGTCTCCAATTGTACATGAAGAGGGAATTAGAGTAGCCCAGGTGCCTGACTCCTCTGTACTGAGTTATCATGAGGGGCAAAAGCAGTTCCAGTCATCTTAAAAATCCAGTTCTCTTTCAGGAAGACCAAGGTTGAGCAGAAAAATTCCTAAGGGTATGGTCACCTCAGTATATGTACTCAGATTTTGGTATAACAGAACTTATGGCCATCGTTGTGCAGAAACTGAGACCTGACTTTAGCAGCCACCCAAATGGACTGGTAAATAGTGTTTGCTTAGTAGTTTTCAAAGCTGAATCAAATTTAACGGGACACTTGAGGGCTTCTTTTAACATGGTCACTAAATTCTGTTGGAAGTCCTCCTCAGTATAGGTTTCCTAACATTTTTTTAAAAAAATGCTTTCTTTAAAATGAAACAGTCTGTTGGTTAAAATGGAGCCACATCAGAGTATATCTAAATGTGGCATTGTAAGGTTAGGAGTGTTTAACCAGTGTAGCAGTCATAATATGGTAGATACTTTCAGAATAATCCATGTTACTATTATAGATAAAAGGTAAAAAACGTAGTAATGAGACTAATTAGGATAGGTAACATATAATATTAATAGAAAAATCACAGAATATATGGATAGCTTTGCTGGATACAGTCAAATTATTAAAAAAGAGGCACAAGAAAGCAGTTGACTTAAATCAGCGTATTGTCTTTGAATGAAAGGAGTAGCATAAAACACAAGATTTCATAAAAATCATCCTGGGAACTGCAGAATTAGAAATGCAGATTGCACTTAATAAAGTAACACAGGCTAATTTTCAGTGGATTTAATCTTCTCTACAGTTGTCGAGTGATGATGCTGTGAAGAGGGTGCTTGCTGGAGAGAAAGCTGATATCAAAGGAAAGCCTCCATCTACTTCTAAATCTCAAGATAAAGAAAACAGAGAATCCAGGGCAGAAGAACAAAAAAGCCATAAGGATAAAGAGGTGGGCTTTGCTGCATTTCTGGGGGGAAAATGGACTACAACTAGAAATATTTTGGGATGATAAATACTGTGTAATGGAACTGGCTTGTGCTATAGCTTAATATTACTTTCTACTCTATTTTTAGGGTAGAGGGGACAATGAAATAAAAGATAGAAGTACAAGCCGAGACAGAAAACCTAGAGAAGAGTTGAAAGAAGAAGAGAAGAAACAAAAAGAAAAGGAGAGAGACAAGCATAAAGATAAAGAGGACAGGCACAAAGACCTTGAAGCAGACAATTTTAGAGAAGGTGAAAAACATGAAAGAGAGAAAAGCAAGAACAGAACATCCAAACAAGGAAGAGAAACAGAAAAAAGTAGAGACAAAGAAAAAAGAGAGATGGAACGAGAAAAAGAGCTGCAACATGATAAAGGACGGGAGAAGGAAAGAAAGCACGAAGGAGGAAAAGAAAAGGAAAAATTGAAAGAAAGGGACAAAGAGAAGGGCAGGGACAAAGACCGTGAGAAAGACAAAGATAGGGGGAAAGAGAGAGAGAGGGACAGACGAAGGGAACGAGGCAAAGATGGGGAACGCTTGAAAGAACAAGGAACGGATAAAGCAGAAAAAAAGGTAAAACAAACACTCTTTTTGGAAAAAAGGGTCCCTTACTAACGTGTTCTCATCCCTGTGGTATTGCTTGAGTCTGTGTCTTTATATCATGTTTGCACATATCTTCATCTGGCATTCTTGGTTGTCTGTGGTTAATTTAACGATTCTTAAGTGCCTTTGTTTTCACTAAGCAAAAACCTGCTTACTTCATTAAATTAAAAGTAATGGAGACTCTTTCCTGTCTTCAAAATCCATTTCCTCTCTCTCTCCCTTTGTTGTAGCACTTAACATGGATTGTGATTGCATGCACACGTACACACTCTGCATGCCTCCAGCTGAATGCTGCTTTGCAGAGGCAGCTCCAGGGGCTGTAGTGTGGATCCTGGATTCTGTTTATTGATGCTTAAAAAGACTATGTCCTTTGTACTAGACTTTTCACAGCTTTTGTAAATGGCATCCAGCGAAAAGCATCTTGGAGCATATCAAAACCTTGAAGGTGGTGGAACCCCTTGCATCTCATTTGAAGCATTGAGTGGTCTAGCTAAGAGGATCTTGGGCATCTGGGTCCTGGAAGCAACCACATAACCAGCATCCTCCCTACAAATGGCAGCTGTTGAAAATATTTTTGTGGTATATTGGAGTCCTTGTAGACAGAGCATAGTCTCAGTAAAGAAACAGTCCTGCAACAATTCAGATATACAGAAGGAGGGGACTACTTTCTCTTTTGGCTAAAATGATTGCTGGGGGGAAAAGGCTCTCGTTATTAAACTGCAGAACACAAACCAATAGCTGCTGCCTCTGATTTATCACATATTTTTTCTCTGGGAAGCTATTGCCCATTCTAGATTGTTTACTTCTGGTCCTCAGTCAAGAAATCTTTCGGCTGCTACTACTGTGTCAGGGACAAAAATGTACTCCAGATTGCTTCTTTCCTGGATCTGACAATGGTGACTGTCTTTACAGACCTGACTCTCTTGAGCTGACTCTCTTCTCACTGATAAATCAGTCCATGTAATTGCTAGTGGCAGATATCCTGATGTTTTTGTGAAAAAAAACAAAATTTATGAAGAGAGTGGAGTAGATGGTGTAATAATTAAATCTCCAATTACACACCAACACCTGTTGGAGTGCCATTAGAGGAAATGTTCCCTCTGAAGTTTGCAAAAGCAGCAGAGAATCCTGTGGCACCTTATAGACTAACAGACATTTTGGAGCGTGAGCTTTCGTGGGTGAATACGAAGTCAGACGAAGTGGATATTCACCCACGAAAGCTCACGCTCCAAAACGTCCGTTAGTCTATAAGGTGCCACAGGATTCTCTGCTGCTTTTACAGATCCAGACTAACACAGCTACCCCTCTGCCTCTGAAGTTTGTTTCTCCAGAAGGAATAACACATGGCAGTGGTTCTCAAACTTTTTACTGATGTGACCCACCAACTGGATTTTGTCTTTTGCCACCGACCATTACATATATGCACCTTCCATCCCAGCACAGCAACCCTGATCCCAGCCAGGTATAGAGGGATGCCCTGGAGGAGGTGGGGGATGGATAATGAGCCTTTCCTGCACTCAGCCTGCAGAGGTGGCTCCTGTCGCATGGAACTGGCTTTGTCGTCCAGTGGTTACGCCGCGTGTCAGGTTGCAGTGCTTGGAGCAGGGAGAGATGCACATTTGCCTAGGGCCCTGTGACCCATCTACAACCTTCCCACGACCCACTTATGGGTAGAGACCCCTTGTTTGAGAAACACTGACTTGGGACCATTAGCACTTAAATCCCCTAGTGGTAAAATAGCTGAATACTACTAGGTGCTAGAAAGCCTTGATAATATCAGGTCTTTGTGGAAATCCCACCTCCTCCATGATACCTTAATTTGAGCCATTAGGTTCTTTATTGTACTTCCTGATCATCAAATTGGCATTTGCTTTTCTGAATGGCAGTAGGGCAGTTAGTGTAGAAGCTTGGCCCATTTGGCCTTTCTTTCTTGTTGCTGGCTGTCTTTAGACTTGTTTGCTTGGTTCCAGCTTTGTTCTTCCTGGGAGGGCTGAAAGGAAGTCCACCAGCGTCAAACCATTTCCCTCCTGCGTGGGTGTTAGGTCCAGCAGGATGTAAGGAACCAAAGGACATGAAAAGAATAAATTCTTTAGTTACTTATATACCAATGAATATAAATACAGGAACTGTGGAAAATTTATATGGGGCGCCAAAGGACACAAGGAGAAATCTATTTTGTTGGCAGAGTTAAGGACAATAAGGAGTTTTTAAAAGTATATTAGGAACAAAAAGAATCCTAACAATAGTATTGGTCCATTACTACATGCCAATCAACATGGGTTTATGGAAATCGAATCCTGTCAAGCTAACTTGATAGATCTTTTTGATCCGATTACAAGTTTGGTTGATGAAAGTAATAATGTTGATGTAATAGACTTCTGTAAGTCATGTGACTTGTACTGCATGACGTTTTGATTTAAAAACTAGAATGAAATAAAGTCAACATGGTACACATTAAATAGCTTAAAAGCTGACAGATAAGTCTCAAAATGGGGAATCATCATCCAATATGTGCCTTTCTAGTGGGGTCCCAGAGGAATTAGTTCTCAGTGCTATGCTATTTTATCACTGATAAAGCTTGCAGATAAGACAAAAATTGGGGACAGGTAAATAATTGTGGGGACGGGTCACTGATACAGATCGTTTGCACTCAGGTTACCAAGCAATCCAGTTCAAACAATATGGCATTTTAATATGCTAAATGTGAATGTATACATCTAGGAACAAAGAATGCAGGCCATACTAACAAGATGAGAGACTGTATCCTGGGATGCAGTGACTCTGAAAAAGATTTAGGGATGGTAGTTGACGGTGAGCTTCCAGTCTGAACATGAACGTGAGCTTCCAGTCTGATGCTGTGGCCAGAAGGGCTAGTGAAATCCCTTGGCTGCGTAAACAGAGGAATCTCAATCAGGGGTAGAAACATTATTTTACTGCTATATTGGCAATGGTGTAGCTGCTGCTGGAATACCGTGTCCAGTTTTGATGTCTATAATTCAAGAAGGATGTTGACAAATGTAAGAAGGTTCAGAGAAGGACCACAAGAAATGATTAAAAGTAGGACTGTCAATTAATCACAGTTAATTCATGTGATTAACTCAAAAAAATTAATCACGATTAAAAAAATTAATTGTAGTTTTAATCACACTGTTAAACAATAGTATGCCAATTGAAATTTATTAAATATTTATTAAATATTTTGTATGTTTTTCTACATTTTCATATATATATTGTATTGTGTGTTGTAATTGAAATCAAAATGTATATTATTTTTGATTCTAAATATTTGCAGTGTAAAAATTATAAACAAAAATAGTATTTTTCAATTCACCTCACTTTCTGGTGACATTGTAAACAACAAGCGTGCAGCATTATCTCCTGCAAATGTAAACAAACTTGTTCATCTGAGTGAGTGACTGAACAAGAAGTAGGACTGAGTGGACTTGCAGGGTCTAAAATTTTACTTTGTTTTATTTTTGAATGCAGTTTTTTTGGTCCATAAGTCTACATTTGTAGGTTCAACTTTCATGATAAAGAGATAGCACTACAGTACTTCTATTAAGTGAATTAAAAAATACTATTTGTTTTTTACAGTGCAAATACTTGTAATGAAAAATAAATATAAAGTGAGCTGTATGAATTGCTGTACACTTTGTATTCTGTGTTGTAATTGAAATCAATATATTTGAAAATGTAGAAAACATCCAAAATATTTAAATAAATTGTATTCTATTATTGTTTAACAGTGCGATTAATCGCGATTAATTTTTTGAATCGCTTGACAGCCCTAATTAAAAGATTAGAAAACATGCCTTATAGTAATAGACTCATGGAGTTCAATCTGTTTAGCACTTAACAAAGAGAAGGTTAAGAGGTGACTTGATTACAGTCTATAAGTACCTACAGGGGAACAAATATTTAACAATGGGCTCTTCAATCTAGCAGAGAAAGGTATAATATCCAATGAATGGAAGTTGAAGCTAGACAAATTCAGACTGGAAATAAGGTGTACATATTTAACAGTGAGGGTAACTAACCATTGGAACAATTTACCAAGGATTGTGGTGGATTCTCCCTCACTGGGAACTTTTAAATCAAGATTAGGTTTCTTTCTAAAAAATCTGCTCTAGGAATTAATTTGGGGAAATCCTCTGGCCTGTCTTCTATTGGTCCTGTTTGGCCTTGAAATCTATGACTCTGTAATGGATCACACACTTGTTAGTTCTCTCTCAGACAAGGGACATATTCCCAGCCATTACTCCCTGTATGTGGTCTTCTCTTGTCTAGAACTAGTAACTGTCTTAAATTCCATCTCCTCATTGTTTTTCACTTCATCACTCAAGCTGTGGCTTTCTGGATGCTGGGTCCTGCTAACTTTCTCTAAATCTTTCCCAGCTTCTATTTTTCTTCCGCTGCTTGCCATTTGCCAATAGTGACTCTAGATTAGGGGACATCTGGAGTGAGAGGACAGGTTAATTTTTGTGTGTGAGAAGATAATTTACAGATACATGTCCCCCCAATCTGGAGAATTATTTTCCCTCCTGGGATTGCTCAGAAAAGGTGACATCTTAAAAGGTTTAGTTGTTTGTTATCAGCGGAAGCATACTTAGGCGTGTGGTGCCATCTGGGGTTTTATACAGGCACTGCGCTCCACCAAAACTCCACCATCAGAGAACTCCCTTTGTCCTAAGGGTGACCCTTGCACCAGTAATGGCTAGGGGATATCAGTTAAAAGAAGACCGATAAGAAGAAACTTGCCTCATTATTACACTCAGCATTACGGTACATTGATTTTTGTCATCAAGGTTTTTCCTTTAAGTGGCTTAATGTAGGTCATATATTGATATAAAGTATCACAGTTGTTAGATGTATAGCAGCTGTTTCTCTTCAGTCCACAGGATCTGAGGATACTTTACCTAAGAAAACAGAGAGATCTTCTAAAGACACCAAAACTGAGCCAGATAAAGAGGTAAATATTGCAAAGCAATACAAAAGCTCTGTCAAGCTGGTTGTTTAAAGTTTTAGAATATATTAATTCATACTGAGCTCTGGGAGTCTGCAGTGGAGATGAAACAGTTTTTGTAGTTGGGGGTTGAGAGCTATTGAAACAAAGTGTAAACTCTGTATATAATGGAAACCACTTTAAGCCAGGGGGTGCGGCAGCACACCTAGTTCCAGCATGGATGGGAGTCTGTTACCTGAGGATTGCAGTGATTTTTTTTTAATTGTTTTAGATTAATATAAAGTTGTGGGATGCTAAAGCAGGTATGTCACTGTGGCCCTAGTTTTGGGGATGCTCCAGCATCCAGGAAGCTGGCTTTTTAATGAGAGTCTGTCACTGTTGGGGTGTCATTGGTGCTGAGGACTCAGGTGCCTTCTTGAAGCCAACAGATTCTCCTGTGACATAGTGGCAATGCGGAAACCTTCAACTAAGCAGATGTTTGGAGTTGAAGCTGCTTGGAATCCAGTTTAGTTGACCTTCAGCCTTTCTTAAAAGGGCTGATGTGCAATTATTTTTCTTTCCATTGCCACCTTTTGCTCTTTTGCATCTATCCACCATCCATGATGATATCCTAGATTATTAGGGTTGGAAGGGACCTCAGTAGATCATCTAGTCCAACCCCCTGCTCAAAGCAGGACCAATCCCCAAATGGCCCCCTCAAGGATTGAACTCACAATCCTGGGTTTACCACGCCAATGCTCAAACCACTGCGCTATCTCTCCCCCCATAGATATGCTAGAATTGGATGAAGAGGAAATAGGTTGTGATATCAATCAAGTGGTCACAACTGAACAGAAGCTGCAGAGCCTCCATAGCTTGTATTGATATCACTGTGTCTGCATCTGTTGCCTCCTGATGACTGCAGGCAATTTTGGGAGTTACTGGTCCAGGTGGCTAAGTCCTTTAGAGATGAGGCTAAAATATTTTTGTGAAGCAGTAGAGACTAGAAAAAACATTAAAATAGTAGGTAGGATGCCAGGTCTAGCAGGAATCTCTGTAGGAGTCTGTGGACTACTCACATCATCATGTTGTCGTCTTCTCCATCAGATGACAAATTATTATAGTCGTTCTTTGACTAAAATTAAACCAGACATTTTAAAATATTGGCAGTTGGGCTGAGAGCTTATGTACTAGTTTTAAATTTGAAGCTAATTGTTATGGCCAAATTAAACTTCCTGCGAATGGGGTTTCTAGTTGAAATTCTGAGCCTGATCCCAAACTAGAGCAGTGCTGTTGGGCACCACAACAATGTACTAGTATCAGAAGGTTAGCTGTGTTAGTCTGGCTCTGTCAAAAGCAACAAAGAGTCCTGTGACACCTGGTAGACTAACAGACGTATTGGAGCATAAGCTTTGGTGTGTGAATACCCACTTCGTCAGACGTATGTGTATTCATCCATGAAAGCTTATGCTTCAATACTTCTGTTAGTCTATCAGGTGCCACAGGACAACAATGTACTAGTGCAGTAAAGTTCCACTTCCTGTCCTAAGTGCTTTCTGGAATTATTCTAGGTCATTTTCATTGATTACCTTCACTTTAGATGACATGCTTCTCCTTCACTCACCTGCGTAATAGAAGACATTGCGTTGTCTGCAGTTGATTCAAACATGCACTATAGACCCATGCATGAGAAATGGTCACCTCACTGGATTGTGGGGGAAGAGAGTGGAATGAAAATATTCCTAATGAATCCCTAGAATCAAAGAATTAAGATATTCTCTCACAGTGGTTTGGAAGAAATTCCAAAAATGAAATAAACGAGAAAAGCATCTTACTCGACTGGGACTGATCCTCATATCGCACTAGCAGTACACTAATATAGCTCCATTAACTTCCATGGAGTTGCTCCTGATTTAAACTGCTGTTACTCCATTGAAGCCTCACAGCTGTAAAACAGGTGAAGTAAGAATGAAAATCAGGCCAAAAATCAGATGTGTGTGTATGCATATTGGGTTTTTAACAGCAATATTTAACTCATTTTACTGCCTTGTTTCTTTATTTGAATTTTCAACATTCAACACTAGCTTTTTAAAATTGAACTCCATGGTGTCATATGCATTTTGAAACAACCCTTATGTAGAGGAAGTGGTAAGAGTTTGATTTGATTCACAGCAGTCTTCGCTTGTCAAGGTACTTGTGGCTGTGCTGCTCATACTTCATTCATAATTATTTTTTGATATAGCATGATGTAGCACATAATATGATAAAAGGTACTTTTATTTGACATGTAGAGTAAGTTGCATTGCTGCCAGTTTCAAACCCCTAATTATGACAGTAGAAACTTAATGTTGGCATGCATTACTGCTGTTGACTTGTCTGTGTAGGAGATACTGTTTCCAGGCCTTCTACTCATATCTTTTTATATCAATATTACACACACATAGCTACGTTCAAGCAGTCAAGTTAGGAAATGCCAGAATTAAGGGGTCAGTGCAGCCTGCCTTTGACTCCCTTGTGTGTGTGCATTGTTATAGTTTTTAATTACCTACTAATTTTTCCATGTGACCCCTTCCACATTTAGTACACAGGATAGACTGCTCCAGGTTGTGCAGTGAAGGAGACTGCTGTCTGTAGGACTCCTGCCTCATTTGTTGCAGCAGTTGGAAGGTGTGTAGTGAGTGAGGCAGGAGTTGGCAAGAAGAGAAAGAACTATCTTATAGTAAAGGCAGTTGAATGCTACCCCCTAGAATTGGATTCTATCCCTACCTCTGCCAGAGAGTTCCTATGTGATGCTGGGCAAGTCGCTTAAACCAAAATGTTCACAGGTGATTACTAACTTCATTTTTCTCATTTTCTGGGTATCCAATCTGGGACACTTGGGGTGTGATTTGCGGAAGTACTGGGCACTCAGCTGCAATTGAGGCCAGTGGGAATGGTGGCTGAATACACAAATTGCTACATAATGTATGTATATATATATACTCTGAAAAATTAGATTTTAGTAGTTTCATATTGGGCATCCAAAATTAGTGGATATTTTTTATCTTAGTCTCTCTCTATCTCAGCTACCCATCTGTAAAATGGAACCATCACCTCACAGGGGAGTTGTGAAGATAAATGAACATTTGTAAAGCACTTAGATACTATAGTAATAAGTGCCACAGAAAAGCCCATGAAGAAGAGAATTCTGTATCAGAGCAGTGTTTGAATAATGTGAAGTGAATAAGGCCTGGGGCGACACACTGAGCAAAGAGGGGAAGACAAAATATTGAATAGGGGCTCATTAATTAAAGCCCCATCCATCTGTGCACTGAAAGAGGCAGGGATTCTGTGGGAAAGCAGTGTGTGATCATGTACAGAAAGCCTATATATCGTAATGCATATGCAGAAGGGGGGCAGATTAAGGTTGCATGGGCCGCCCTAATTCTGGCACTTCCTAACGTTTGAATGTTTAGACCTTGCAACCTTTGTTATGTTCTTTTAATATAGTGTGTGGTGATTTATTAGACACCTGGAAAATGACGCACAAAAACCAAACTGAAAAAAAAAAATCCATCATGTGTCAATATGATGCCACCCACCAACCGCATGGTTGGAACATTTAGGTCAGTAGTTCTCAAACTTTTGTATTGGTGACCCCTTTCACATAGCAAGCCTCTGAGTGCGAGCCCCCCCTTATAAATTAAAAACACTTTTTTATATATTTAACACCATTGTAAATGCTGGATGCAAAGCAGGGTTTGGGGTGGAGGCTGACAGCTCATGACCCCCCCATGTAATAACCTTGTGACCCTCTGAGGGGTCATGATCCCCCAGTTTGAGAACCCCCAGTTTAGGTCCTCCACACAGACCTCTGCCACTTGCACTAAGGGAGTCCTCTGTGTCCTTCTCTATGTAGATCAGACACTGCAGGGGGTTGCAACACACAGTGGGTTTCACACATATTTATTGACCATGGAGCAATGATGAGACTCAGTAATCTTGGGTGCCATTTTAGGTTGCGGAGGGCAGTGTACTCTTGTGATCATAGACCCTTTTGCCTGCTCTCCTTCTCCCTTCCTACTTGTTTCTGTACCAGTTCTTTTTCCCCATCCCTGGCTCTTCACCTCAGTCCAGTTCTCCTTGACTATCCTGTCCCAGTCTCCACTCCTTATGCTTCTTGTCTTAGTCCCAGTTTCCTTGTGGAGCCTTAGTCTCTGGCTCCTCATCTGTTCTGTTCTCCTTTCACCTACGCTGGTTCCAATTCCCAGGCTCCCTCTCTGGGCTCTTCATCCACCCTCAGTCTATACCACCACACCCCTGGCTTATCGTCCCAATCTCTTTGCCCAGCCAGTCACCGTTTTCTCTCCTCACACACCAGATCAGTTTCCACCCCTGGCTCCTAGTCATTTTCTCTCTCCCCTCCCACCTTTAGTCTGAGTTTTACCAGGCTTCTTGCCCCAATCTACTCCTTTCCCTCTATCTGGTCTGGCTCCTGTCCCCTCTGCATTCAAGTCAGGCACCTTCCTTTTCCTTTCTGACTGGGCACCAGCAGAGGGGATATTTAAAGTGCGGGAGAGACAGGCTCCCTGCTGTCAATTCTGATGCCTGCAGTGTTTCAAGCTGAGTGGTTTGAATACTACGTATAAGAAAGCTTTGTTCATTTAAAAGTCTGTCTTAACACTTTTAATGTATACTGTCACTTAGACCTCAATTTGCTAACCAGGCTTGTTTGAGATTAGACTTCTAGACTAGATTTTGTGTGTGCTTCTCTCTTCTCAGAATTTGTAATATTCCTCTTGCTATTTATCTCCAGAAGTTTGAGCACTGGACAAATGCCTTCAAATTCTTGCATATTCTTTGTTAAAGAAAATCTGTTCTGTCACTAGCAAGTGGTGATATCCTGGTATCCATAATACATTTTCTAAAATGAAAGTAAAGCTAGTCTGAGCAAAAACGAACAGGAAGCATTCAGATAATATCTGCCAGGCAATCTTCAGTGTGTGTTGGAAGATGGATGCTTTCTGGTTATTGCTTATCCCCTTGCTTGTGAAGAGAGAAAGTAAAATTGTGTTTTGTATGCTCTTGGTCCAGATCGAGTAATTTTGTTCTCAGGTAGGCACTTCCATAGCATGACTGACTTTTTAGATCATAAAGATAACTTCAAGACTTGTGACAAAAGCCAGGGAACTCAGGCCTTAGGTGGACCTTCTGAAGCATATGGTGCTGTTTATGGGGAAAGTGGCTACAGAAGCTGGATAGGATGTCAGTGAACCCTAAGGCAAAACACATTGAAAAGGTCTGACCTGTTTTACAGATGGCTGTTGAAACTTTTGGCTGTAGCATTTTGTAATATCCTGTCACTTTTGGCCACATCTCTGGTGTCTGTTGTTTATTGCTACACAATCTCTGTTGCTCTGCAACTGGTCGTTTGGATCATCCTTTAAGGCACGTCTAGTGACATTCTTTCAGAGGAGAATTTCTGTGTGGAAATGATCTAGAATATATATTTAAACAATGTTACTGAATCAAAGAAAGCAGCTGCTCTGAGAGGGACAAATGCAGTAGTTCCATAGAGCTTTGTTTGGGAGTTTTTCATAAATATTAAAGTTCCAAATGACTCTTTTGATGGTGTCACTTATTCACACTCCATATAATGGAAGTCATACATTAAAGTATACAATTTGCCAGCCAAAATTCTCTGTCCTAGGACATTCCTTTGTGGCTGAAGGGGTTAGCTAGCAAAGTTGGTGGGACATCTCTTTACAGTCTACAAATCTCAGGTTATCAGGAAAAAATAAGAGATTGATATTTCCAAGTAAGTCATACTGTCAAAATCACACAAGTTACAAGGACCCTGGCCAATATAGATCTTTCTCTGTTGCTGTCATGCATCTCATGTGGTCAGTAAATGGTGGCTGTTATTAAACAAAACTTTGATTCAGAATAATGACAACTGTTTTAGAAGCAAATAATGGGAATATGAAAGGTTGGAGAAGGATTCAGGGCACTTTCCAAGGGAGATGGTAGCTCTCAGTGCATTGGAAATTGGCCGTATTTCCGGCATTTACTGTTCACTTAACACAGAGGTACATTCATGCAGAGAATGTGCTAAATGGTTTATATTGATATGCCGACATGAACAAAACCTGGTTATATATTTAAAAAACAATCATAGCAATGTTGTTCTAATTAGGGTAGCAGTACCCTTTGGAGGAGTCTGGGATAATGGGTGAATTAGAATTACTCCCGAGAATAGGAATGCCGAAGGGTTTTTTTTAATGTATTGTCCAGTCTGTCGGACTTGATGATTTATAGGGGGAGAAGGGGGGATAACAAACTGCTAATATCTTACAATGCATGTGTGAGTTGTATACCCTTTCTTTTGAGTGGGAGATACATTTTTTCTACAATGGCCAGTGAGTAATATGAGAAGTCCAGACATTGGTCCAATTTATATCCCCGTGAGACCCTGAATACTACGGAGCAAAGACTAACTTCTTTTCCTCTCAAGTTATAAAGGCATATTCTCAGTATATTACTTTTGTCCTTGAGTTCCCAGTTAACTGCTTAGCCTTCAGACCACTTAGGAGTATAAAATCACTGAGCCAATGATTGGATCCTGAACACATCTTGTGACCAGCGGTGTTCTAACCTTACTTTTGGCATGAGTCTTCTGTGTATCACGGTGACTTGTGAGGGCAGTGGAGCTCAGAGGAAGGGCTGGTCATTGACAGAGGGTTTTCATAATGTCCCTGCATTAACAGTCCCATTAATGCAGTGGTTGAACATCGCCCCTGTGGATCAGAAGAGGGATTTAAAAGCAAAAGTGGCAGAGTATCTCTCTGGAGCATATTCTCCTCGTGATGTGCTAGATTTCCAATAATCAGCATTACATTTGTGCCTCTTACCACATAAATACAGCTATCCAAGGTGTGTAGCTGCTGATACGGAAGGCTTGATTAGCAGATTTAGATGGAGCACAGACTTTAAACTTCCCAAACAAATACAAGTAAGATGTCACAAAATTTGCAAGTATTTGTACTTACTACTTGGGCTAAGTCTTAAATTAATTTTTCCAGACTAGTTTGAAATTAACTGTAAAGTAAAAACTGTTGTAATGACTCCATTAGTGACTGCTCTTTAAAGTCTCAGAGCCTCTGAATTTGTAAGAGAACAGAATTAACATACTTTTTTTTGTACATTACCATAGTGATAAAAATTAGCTATTATTTTAGATCTGTTGTCATGGTACATGCGTTGTACAAAAATGTAAAACCATGCTGACACAAATAAATCACTAAACCAGCTCTGTTAGAAGCCTCTCCACCTAGTCTCAACTTCTTCCCCACCTGTGCTAATAATTGCATCATCATAAGTCATGAGAATGCCTGATCAGACCAGATGTGCCCCAAAGGCCCTCAACCCAGATTTTGCTGGAATGCTAGGTTTTATTTTGCCTCTTGCATAATGTTATGAGTGTAAAAAGATGGTAGTAATTAAAATAAACCACTTCATTATTACCTTCCCTTTTGTTTGCAGTAGTTTTATTTTTCGGTAAATCTCAATACTTCCTAAAGAGTGAAACCAAAACATTTCCTATCTTGCTACAGGTAAAATAACTGCAAAAATCTAATGAATAAATCTTTATCAAAACCAGTTGCTTTATGCAATATCACCTGTCGTTCATTTTGTGTAGAGACATTTCTGGCTGTAATATCTATATGTTTTTGTTTTATTTCAAGTCTTTTGAAATTCTGAAGGCAGAGGTATGTGCCTTAGTATTTTTGGTGCATATTTTACTTCAGTTTTTGAATGGCTCAAACTAGTTGTTAAATCTCATTTGCCCATAGATTGCTTGCTTGCCCATAAGATGCTTGTAGTGATTAACAGCTCCTGCAAAGAGTTGAAACAATAACATAATTGCAACCATCAATTAAAAATAATTATTTTTCAGTTTTGTGTTTGGAGAAAATCCATAAGTTCTCTCTACTGTCTGCATTCTTAACTCCTATTGTGCTCATTAACATTACTTGCACATAATGGGGAAAATATGCCCTCTAAAAGCAAATTTACAGACCCTCCTGTAGCAGGTAATCTTCACCTTCTTGATGTTAAGTGTCTCAAATTATTATCAATGGGGTGCACTGTCTCCGTGCTTTCTTAGAAATTGATTCTAGCATTGTTGTAAATAGGAATATAGAGTAGTTTGGTAAGCATATTTTTCCTTTCTTTCTCCTATATTTCATTTTATTTCATACATGTCTTTTATGGTGAGCATTTTCCTTAACGCATGCGTAGGTGTTCTATAGCCATGTATTTCAGATATCACAGATGTAAGAAATATTATAGTGTGCTGTTTCGCTTAGAGCAGTGTTCAGATTTGAGGGGGTATCAAAGAATTTTTTAATAACCATATAGAAATTATCAAGGTACGAGTCTCATTCATATCATGAGAATATGCATTATCAGTAGGGTTGGCAGTTATTCTTGGATGCAGAAGACATGCGTTGTTAATTCATAGATGCATTCAAAAGTCAGATGAGGGGGAAATCCTGAGAGGTGCTAAACATATTTCAGGATTTGGACCAAGATGCTGAGATATAACTGCATTCTGTAAATCACTGTATGCTCTCACCTCATACTGTTCAGTTTTGGTCACTACATCTTAAAAATGATGTAGACAAAATAGGAAGGTTCTGTAAAAGGGCAGTGAAACTGATGAGAGGTATGGTGGATGACACTAATAATAGTGAAAGCTACTGGGTGTTCTGTTCCCTCTTGTGCCATGCTATAAGAACAGGGAGCCATGGTTAAATGATGAGCTAATCTCCATCATTGGGCTCATCATTCGACCTGCAAGTGAGAAGAAGTTTTCACAGCAAATTCAAAGACACCATTTTTTTTTTTTTTTTGAGCAGAGGATATGACAAAATAGTACTTGTCTGAAAACCTGCTTTTTTCCAGTCTACCCCACATTTGGCTTTGGAGTAAAGTTTTTGTATGGTATGATCCCCCTCCCCTGCCTGAATCTTTTGCTAGAGCGGAAGGAGGCCACCTTATACCCCATATGCAGAGACCTTCTTTGGGGCAGTTGAGCCCCATCTAGTATATCTGCTGCAGCAGTGGGAGTGGCAGGCCCCTAGGGCTCCCACTCCTACAGTGGCTGACTTCCCCCAGGTTGCCTTAACACTAACAATCAGTGCTCCTCTCACTCTAAGACCAGCAGTGGCACTGGAACAGTCTTTTGGCAGACTGGGAAGACATCTCTGTGTTGGGTATGCTTAGTTCACATTTGTGAGGTTATCTCTTGAAACCATGAGGACTAAAAATTTCAGTTGCTTTAAAACAAAAAAGGGTAAGAAACTGCATTAATCTAGGAAAGTGTCCTGCCTGCCCTGTGCAAGTAGATTTTGCCATCCCTGATTTTATTTGTATATGTGTGTGGATCTGTCTATATGAATGAAAGCTAACTTATATTAACATGTTTTTTTTTGTTGTTGTTGGTTTTTTTTTTGAAGAGTGGAAGTCCTACAAGAATACCAAGGCAGTCTTCAACAAAGGGACCGAGGCAACGAGTCAAACCTGGACCAGAAGGTAACCGGAAAGCATTTTTCTTTGTCTATTAAATATGCTTGAGAGATTAATAGGAATACCATAAATTTATACCGTATCTTTGTTTACTTTTTTGTGCAAAACATTTATTTATAAATCCAAATGGCAATCTTTTGCATACATTGTGTGAGTAGATATATCTACCCAATTTAGCATGGAAAACAAAAACGACAACCAACCCCCCCCCCCCCCAAACCGACCAGAAAAGGTGTGCATGCAAAATTGAAGGCATAAACTTACAGGCTGATGTTGAATTTTTTTTTTTTTAAATACATGGAGATATACCTCTCTCATAGAAGTGGAAGGGACCTTGAAAGGTCATTGAGTCCAGTCTCCTGTCTTCACAGTAGGATCAAGTACCACCACTGACAGATTTTTGCCCCAGATCCCTAAATGGCCCTCTCAAGGATTGAACTCAGAACCCTGGGTTTAGTAGGCGAATGCTCAAACCACTGAGCTATCCTATTAAATCATGAGCTATGATCGCTAGGAGGTCTGGACATTTTTTCTATCACAAAGGATGCTTTTTAATGCTTTAAGTTATCAGGATTAGATAGATATTGCCTTTAACACTCTGTATAAGTGTATGTGTGTGGGTCTGCACATGCTGTGGCATTGCTGAAAAATGGACAGCTTATATGTATAGCTAAGTATCTAGAATTTCACTTTCAATATGAAATCTCTGAGGGCAAAAGATTTTGAAAGACTTAAACTCAAAATATTTATTATAGGATGCCCTTCACCATGGTGCCTGGGTGCCTTTGCAAAGATTTCAATAATGAGACAAAACATGATGCTTCCCTGCGACTTTTGAACTGATCACTTTGACTAGGAAGCCAGCATTTTGTAATGTTATCAATTGGTAAGACCTAGAGATAGAAGTGTATCTTAAAACTTTTTCTGAGAGCAGCCAGGGTCATACTTATATTTATTTTGAGAGAGAGCAAATTCCAGAAGAGTGGGCCTGTAGTTAATAATGTCCTTTCTCCAATACCTACAAGTCTTCGCCTCCGGAACATGGAGTTCCAGATTTGTGCATGAAAATTGGTTAGGTGCTTTTTTAGCAATGACAAGGTGGTTGATGAGATGAATTGAGCATAATCCATAGTAATCAATAACTTTATTTCACCTTGCAGCAATTTGATAGACAGCCCAGAAAGCAGAAGACAGGTTTGATATGCTTTTATGAGTTCACCACATTCAGAAGATGGTTGGATGAATTCTGGACTAGACAGGATTTTTGGAGGAGCTTTTGCTTACAGTTTCAGTCCTGAGAGGTGCAGAAGCATTGGTGACTGTAACACAACCCACATCTGACAGAATGGGACACAGTCTCTTCATTGATCACTTGTGATCAGTGTAATCTGCAAGTCTAGCAATATTGAGGAGTCAAGTGTGATCGCTAGACTGCAGACCATGTTGATGATTAGGGAAGATGCCTCCAGTTATTGGAACAAATGTATTTTGATAGGTTCTCTACGTGCTTCCCTCAACTCTCTGCATAAGCTCAGGCTTATCGGATTGAGTCTCAGTTAGCTTTTTTCATCCTCATCCGTTTCTGCCTTGGGGCTTGTCTAGGGGGTCTGAGTTAGAGAAGGATAGGGAGCTAGGTGTTGTCAGTACACTGTTGACTTTGTTTCATAGAATATCATAGTTGGAAGGGACCTCAGGAGGTCATCTAGTCCAACCCCCTGCTCAACGCAGGACCAATCCCCAACTAAATCATCCCAGCCAGGGCTTTGTCAAGCCTGACCGTAAAAACCTTTAAAGAAGGAGATTCCACCACCTCCCTAAGGAACCCATTTCAGTGCTTCTCCACCCTTCTAATGAAAAAGTTTTCCTAATATCCAGCCTAAACCTCCCCCACTGCAACTTGAGACCATTACTCCTTGTTCTGTCATCTGCTACCACTGAGAACAGTCTAGATCTATCCTCTTTGAAACCCCTATTCAGGTAGTTGAAAGCAGCTATCAAATCCCCCCCTGTAGCCCCTATTGTTTCCCACAATGGCTTCACCTAGAAGTTGAGGAATAAAAGGGAGGATGGTACTGAATGTTGTGGGATGCCACTTCTGTGAGCCTCTGATTAGAAGGAGCTAGTCGCTCGTTTGCTCTCTGGAAACAATCAGAAAGGAACAAGCAGGGTCAAGCTGAGGCCATTTTGTGCCTGGCAGCTGTCCGTTTCACTGAGAAGATGGGAAGGAAGGCGGGGAGTGTAGCAGCAAGGGGATGTGGTTTGGAATTGTGGCATGATTATGAAGGATGCTGTTGCACCATTAACTGCACCATGGGCTTTCCTTGATTTTAATATTGTTGCACACATTATGCTTAGAAGCAAGGTGCACTCTGGAGTTTCCCAGTTTTAGTGGAATTGAAGTAGAGCTTCAATGGATGCCATCATATTTTTGACATTTGTGTATTATCTTGTCATTTGATTAAATACAAATACTGGCAAATGATCTGAATCAGAGAATTTTCACATTGCTAGCATGGATAGGTCATGTTGTTGTGGCACATGCCGGAAGAAACTAGATCTCTGTGTCACAGACACCTGACCTGTCCTAACCAGTTGAAACCATAGTTTAGAAAGTTTCTGTTCCTTTTCTCATTTTTGCTGGTTCCCTTACCCAAAATGGCTGTTGTCATTGATGTCAAATGTCTTCTCTGTCAGAACTCTTGTGCTCTGACACCACAGAATTCAATGATCAGTTTAATGCTGTGATCTTAGAAAAACATAAGAAATACTCTGACTTTGCAAGTAAATCACACTGTTTAAGGCACTTCCCTTATTGCAGAAGCAGGCACCAGCATTAGGAAAGACCATTAGTACATCATCAGATTCTTAGCGTACATGTTTGAATGGTTTCATTCACATTGTCATCTTCTGGGTGTTATACGGAAAGTCACAGTGCTGTGAAGGAAAGGAAGCTGTAGCAACAACTGTATGCTTATTGAGACATTTGATATTCCACCTTTCTCTCATTTCAAATATGATTTTTAAGTGAGTGAAAATTAATTGTGTATACCAAGGTGAATTATGTGGAAAAAAGAAAACTATCACTATTAGAAAATTATTTCTGTGCCAGCTCCAAAAACTAAAAAAAGCCCCATGGATAAATCAGGAAGAAAATCTTCAAAGAGATTCTCTTGGGTTTCCTGCTTTAGTGTAATGTTGAGATCAAGTATAGCTAATCAAGCTTTTGCTATGATTTGGTTCATACCTAACTCATTAACAGGAAAAAAAATGAATACATGTGAAAAGTGCCCACTTTGACAGCGTGCAAATTGAAGTAATCTGTTGGACAGATACAGATGGGGCAAGCAGCACCGTAAGCTTTTCCCTTGCCACCCTGCCAGCATACCACGACTGTATTTGAGAAGATCAGTGATGAAAGTTGGAGACTACTATAACTTTACGTCCGTGGCCTCTGTCCGGAGACTGTCCAAGTTATCAGTTGTGGCAATGGTTCTGTGATGGTCACACTCGCCCATTAGGAAGTGGACTGAGACCACCAATCCATTCATATGACTAGGCAATTTAAGTTATTGGATGAGGATCCTGTTGAATTCCTACAGACCATAGCAGAATTGAACCCGATGCAACCTCTCTGTCTCTGTCACCACATTTCCCTTCTAAGAATTTCTCTTTATCTCCCTAGACCAGGGGTCCCCAGCGTGGTGCCTCTGGGCGCCATGGCGCCTGCTGGGGCATCAAAGTGTGCCCGCGTACTGGCCGGCGGATGAGCATCCGCCGAAATGTTGCTGACAAGCTGTGTCATCCAGAGGCATCGCCACCGAAATGCCACTGATTTTCGGCGGTATTTCAGCAGTGACGCCTATTGACGTTGCTGCCTGTCGGCGGAATTTCAGTGGATGCTCGTCCGCTGCCACGGTCCTCCGTGGCTCGTTGTCTGGCGCCCGCAGGACAAAAAGGGTTGGGGACCACTGCTTTAGACCATATTTAAGTGAAGATTTTAGTCTTTTTAGTTATTTCTAGCTAAGCCTAGGAACAGCTGTCCTGTACTTTGCAAAAATGTAACCTGTCTTGTTTGTCTTTTAAGGTCCTTCATTCCAGCTGATTAGGTCAGCACCTGCAGTTAGTAAGTGCATTAGATATGGTATTTGTACACCATTTGAGTCTATAAAATTTCTTTTAAAATATCCTAAATGCTTATCTCATAACTTTCATGTCAGGAAGAAAGGAATCTAAAAACAGTGCAGCTAGTGTCTCAACTGAAAAAAAGCTTGGCCCTTCATATATGAAAGCCAGGAAGGACACTATAGTGAAACAGCTAGGTAAGAGGCAAACCTGTCCATTAACCATGTCTCATGTTTTGATACTTTAGTTGGCATGCTTTTTTTCCCCTTTGTTCATTTTAACTGTTTAATATGGATTGTACTTTTCTCACCATTTCTGAACACTTTAAAGATTTAATACTATTCACATTGGTCACAGCAGCAATAATTCTGATTTTTACATTAATTTAGACATTTGCATTGATTTTAAAAGGTGAATTTTCACTTTCTTCCTATACCTGGTGTGACAAAGTTCCTCCTCTACCTTGGCGGGTCCTGCGCTTATTGGCAGATTTGCTCACCTCAGTGATCTTCCCCACAGTCTGGATCAACTCCTCCTGTGTCTGATCAGGAGTTGGGAGGTTTCCCATAAAGAGAGCGGGAGGGTGACAACAGACGAGGGAGGGGAAGAAGAGGAGCAACCACCCCTTCCCGCTAGGCTGCAGGCAGGGAGGGAGGGTGCAGAAGGGAAGTGCTAAGGGGCGTTGGGGAGCAACCAAGGACTTAGGGGTTTGGGAAGGGTGACACCGACGCGTGGGAGTTTCCGGCTCCTTTAGTTGCATTAGGGATTCAGTGGGGGGACAAATGGCGGGGTGGGGGGGTTGCAGTGACAAGGGGAAACTCAATTGGGGTGAAGGGCAGAAGGCGCATGGGGGGCATGGGCGCACGAGGGGAGGGACCAATTCAGGGCTGGGGGAGCACAGGGTGGGGGAAGGGCGAGCTGGTATGGGCAGAGGGCCACGGCAACAGTGCAGGCTGGGGCAAGAACTCATCGGGACGCAGAGGAAATAGATGGGGCGGACAAAAAAGGAAAGGGGTTGGCTAACTAGTCCAGGAGGGGAAGGTGGTGCGCACAGGGCACTTGTGAAAGATGTCAATGGAGGTGCTTGCTGCTTGTGCAGCGCCCAAAGGATGGAAGAGGTGTGGGAGGGCAGTGTGAGCAGCTTCAGTCCAGGCAGGAGTCCAAAGGCGAAGGAAAACAGCCCAGCAGGGGGGGATGAGAGGGGACAACGATGGTGGTAGGGGGTGAAAGGGGAACAAGATGGACCCCGGGGGCAAGGGCTCCACGCCACACCCGCGGTATCCAGACAACGTCCAAAACCCACCAGAAGAGCACAGATTCGAAGAATACTCAGTCAGAAAGTGGCTCGCTCGACAGTGTCTTCAGCGTGGGTCTGCAAGCAGCGGGCGGTGCCCTTTCTCCTTTGCTCTCCTCTCGAGGCAGCCAAAGAGCTCCCAGATCAGACAGCCAGCGAGTGCCCAGCAGCCTCCAGATGGTGGTGTGCTGGTGTCAGGGCAGAGGGACCTGCGTTCAGAAGGTGTCCTCGAGCAACAAGAGCCGGGGCCCTCACTCCCCCCTTTCTGGGAAGCAGGCCAGCGCCCCCCATCCTCAAGGGCTGTTAGGTGAGTTACGCAGAACCGAGGTGTGGAGTGGGGGGAATATAGTCAGCCGCAGTAAGCAGGATGAGAGAGAGGGTGGGTGGTGGTTGTTGCTCAGCCAGGGGAGCAGCAGAGGAGGAGCAGCAGTGGAGGCGAGCGCAGGGCCAGCGCCCAGCAGGAACAACAGCAGGCGCCAGCCTGTCCTCCTTCCTTCTACAGCGAGCGGTAGAAGGGAGAATCACTACTGGCACGGAGAGCAGGCTCTGTTCCTTGAGTGACAGAGCAGGGCTGCACTTAGGTATCAGGAAACCTGCCTATGAACCAATTAGCAGACAGGCTGATTAGATCACCTGCAGCCATCAAGGCAGGCTAACAGGGCACCTGGGTTTAAAGAGGAGCTCTTCCAGTCAGCTCGGAGGGAGGAGTAGAGAGAGTAGTGCATGTGAGGAGCTGGAGCAAGAGGCAAAGGAGTGGGAGTGAGAGAGTGTGCTGCTTGAGGACTACAGAGTACAAGCGTTATCAGACACCAGGAGGAAGGTCTGATGGTGAGGATAAAGAAGGTGTTGTGGAGGAGGCCAATGGGAAGTAGCCAGGAGTTGACTGTCATGAGCTGTTACAGGGCACTATGAGACAGCTGCAATTCACAGGGTGGCCTGGGTGGAACCGCGGAGTAGAGAGCGGGCGCGGGTCCCCTCAAACCTCCACTCCTGATCAGTACAAGGAGAGTGATCAGACTGTGGGGAGATCCGAGTTAGGTGAGCAATCTGGGCAATAAGCGGCAGGAAGCCCGCCAATTTAGAGGAGGAAACTTGTCACACCAGGTATAGGGAGAAAGTGAAAGTTTCACCTTTAAAATCAATTGGCAAATGTCTAATATATGAAAAAATCAGATTATTGCTGCTAGTTTGTGTGACCAATGTGATGAGTGGTACTTAAGATGCGTTTATGTGTTCAGATGTGAGAGAAAGTAGCAGTTCCATTATTACAGTTAAAGATGACAAGAGGGGAAAAGATGCAACTAAAGTATCAAAACATGGAGACATGGTTAATGGACAGGTTTGACCTTTACCTAGCTGTTTACTGATAGGTCCTTCCTGGTTGTCATATGATGGAAGGGCGCCAAGCTTTTTTGCAGTTGAGACATAAGCTGCACTGGTTTTGTAGAATTCTTTTCTTCGCTGTACGATGAAAGTTATGGATAAGCATTTGGATATTTTTAAAGAAATTTATAGGACTAATGGTGCCATACCAGTATCTAATGCACTTACGTAACTCAGGTGCGACCTAATCAGCTGGAGTGAAGGAGCGCTTAAAGACAAACAGAGGTTACATTTTGCAAGTACGGACAGCTGTCGTAGGTAGCTAGAATGAACTGAAAAGACTAAATCTTCACTTTAAATTGGTCTAAAGCAGTGGTCCCAACTGCTTGTTTGTCTGGCGGGCGCAGGCGCAACGGCCACGGAGGACCGTGGGCAAGGGGACGAGTCCACTGAGAGTTCGCGCGCGGCGCGGCAGGTCAGCACGGTAATAGGCGTCACTGTGAGATACCGCCGAAAATCAGTGTGAATTTCGTGGTGGCGATGCTTGGATGACACAGCTTGTCAGCAACATTTGGCGGATGTCATCCGCGGCCAGTACGGGGCGACAGTTTGATTGGCCAGCAGGCGCGCAGGGCCGAGACGGCCACGACGGCTGGGACCCTGGGTCTAGGGAGATTAAAGAGAGAATTTTAGAAGGGAATGTGGGTTGACAGATGACGAGAGAGGTTGCGATGGTTCAAATTTGCTATTGGGTCTGTAGGATTCACAGGATCTCATCCAATAACTAAAGTTGGCCTAGTTATTATGTGGATTGGTGGTTCTCAGTCCATCATTCTACTGGGGAGTGTGACCGATCACGAACATTGCGACAACTGATAACGTTGGACAGTTCCGGACAGAGCCGGACGTAAGTTATAGTAGTCTGCCAACTTGTGATCCTGATCTTCACAAATTACGTGTGAGGTGATGCTGGGCAGGGGTGGGCAAGGAAAGCTTCGTGCTGCTTTTTTGGCCCCTCTGTATATGTCCAACAGATTTTACTTCAATTGCACGCTGTCAAGTGGGCACTTACGTGTAGAGTCTTTTTTGCGTGTTAATGGTGGTATGACCAATTCATAGCAAAGCTTGATTAGCTATATTGGATGTGTCGACATAGGATAAAGCAGGAAAGCCCAAGAGAATCTGCGTTTGAAGATTTTCTTCCTGATTTTATCCATGGGCTTTTTTTAGTTTTTTGGAGCTGGCGACAGAGAATAAATTTTGCTATATGATGAGTTTTCTTTTTCAGCGATATACCTTGGTATACGCGATTATTTCGATCGCAGAGGTAGAAAAGGATTTTAAATTGAGAGAGGTGAATATGTCAAATGTCTCAAAGCATACAGTTGGTTGATACAGCTTCCTTTCCGTTCACAGCCGTTGTGACTTTACGTATAACACCCTGAAGATGGACATGTGAATGAAACATTCAGAGGATGGTAGCGCTAGAATCTGATGATGTACGTATGGTCGTTTCCTATGCTGGTGCTGCTTCTGCAATAAGGAAGTGCCTTAACAGTGTGATTTACTTGCAAAGTAGTTTCTTGTGTTTTGTTAAGATCACAGCATTAAACTGATGCATGAGTTCGTTGGTGCAGAGAACGAGAGTTGCTTGACGAGAGAAATTTGACATCGGTGGGCAAACAGAAGCCATTTTGGGTAGGGAACAGGCAAGAAGTGAGTAAAAGGAACAGAAATTTCTTAACTATGTGAACTGGTTAGGAGACAGGTGTCTGGTGACAGAGAGTCGTAGTTATCTTCCGGATTGTCACAACAACATGACCTATCATGTGAGCATGTTTTGAAGAGTTCTCTGATTTCGGATTCAGGTTTTGCAGTATTGGTATGGTTGAACTCAAGTGACAGAGTATACACAAATGTCAAAAAATATGATGGATCCATTGAAGCGTCTACGTGGTGCAATTGCACTAAAACTGAACTCCAGAGTGACTTGTTAGGATAATGGTGTGTGCAACAATATTAAAATAAGGAAAGCCATGGGTGCAGTTAAGTGGTGCAACAGCATCTTCATAAATCATGCACGGAATTTGGCCAAACCGCAGCATGCCCCTTGCTGCTACGCTTTCGCCTCGCCTTCCTTTCCATGCGTCGTCGGTGAGAAGGAGAGCTGAGGCACAAAATTGGGCCGTCAGCTAGCGCCTTTGGTTCCTTTCTGATTGTTTCGAGGAGAGCAAACGAAGGCGCTAGCTCGCTTTAATCGGGCTCGACAGGGAGTGGGCATGCCACAACATTCATACGCGTCGGCTCGCCTTTTATTCCTCAACGTTAGGTGAAGCAGGTTGTGAAAACAATAGGGTACAGGGGGGCTTTGAGTAGGCTTTTCATACGACTGAGATAAGGTTGTCAAAGGATGTAGATCTAGACTGTTCTCGAGTGTAGCAGGATGACAGAAACAAGAGTAGGATGGGTCTCAAGTTGCGGTGGGGTTAGCTGGGATATTAGGAAAACTTTATTTCATAGAAGGTGGTGTCACTGAAAGGTCCTTAGGGAGGTGGTAATCTCCTTCTTAAGGTTTTTCGGTCAGGCTTTGACAAAGCCCTGGCTGGGATGATTTAGTGGGGGATTGGTCGTGTGAGCAGGGGTTGGACTAGATGACCTCTGAGTCGCGCCTCGACTATAAGAATATTATAATAGAACAGTAAGAAAGTGGTGACAAAAGTAGATACGCATATGCCCTCTCTACTGCGAGCGCCGTGGAGACAAGCGGCCAGGCAGAAAGGGTGAGGATGAAAAGAAAGCGTAACTGGAGACTCAATCGATAGCCTGAGCTTATGCAGAGAGTTGAGGAACACGTGAGAGATATGCAAGATTACATTTGTTCCGAGTAACTGGGAGGCAGTCTTCCCTAAGTCTCCAACATGTCTGAGGGTCTGCGATACAGCTTGACTCTGCAATATTTGCGTGACTTTGCAGATTACACTGATCACAAGTTGATCACTGAAGAGACTGTGTCCATTCTGGTCAGATGTGGGTTTGTGTTACAGTCACCAATGTTCTGCACTTCTCAGGGACTGAGACTGTAAGCAAAAGCTCTCAAAAATCTGTCTAGTCCAGAATTCATCCACCATAATTGTGAACTTCATTAAAGCATATCAAGACCTGGTTTCTGCTTTCTGGGCTGTGTCTATCAAGATTGCTGAAGGTGAAATAAAGTTAGTTGGATTACTGAGGATTATGGTCAAGTGCATGCGGCGGATCAAGCACGCCTTGTCATTGCTAAGAAGGAAAGCGACGTAACAAAGGTTTCATGCACAAATGTGGAACTCCAGTGTTCCGAGGCGAAGATGGTGTAGGGTATGGGAGAAGAGACATTATTAACTCAGCCCACTTTCTGGAATCTTGGGCTCGTGCTCTCAAATAAATGATAGTAGTGGACGCTGGCTGCTGCTCAGAAAAGTTTTAAGATACACTTCTAATCTCTAGGTCTTACCAAGTTGATAACATTGATACGCAAGAAATGCTGGGTTTCTAGTCAAAGTGATCAGTTAAAGCGCAGGGAGCTCATGTTTTGGTCTTATTATGAATGGTTGCAAAGGCACCAGGCACATGGTGAAGGGCGATTCCTATAATAAATATTTTGGTTTTAAGTCTTTCAAAATCTTTTGCCTCAGAGCCCTGAGATTTCATATTTGAAAGTGAAAATCTTAGAAGTATTGAGGCGGTATAGATATAAGGGCTGGTCATTTTTCAGCAATTGCCACAGCGGATGTGCAGGCAGGCCGGCACACATACATTATACAGAGTGTTAAAGGCAATATCTAGTCTGAATCCTGATAACTTAAAGCATTTAAAAGCATGCCTTTGTGAGTAGAAAAATTGTCCAGACCTCCTTAGGCGAGTTCAGTTAGTCGGATGATTTAATAGGAGTGGTGGCGCGAGTGTGTGTGAGCGATTCGGCTACTAAGAGCGGGTGTCTGAGTTCATCTGGAGGGGATTTAAGAATGCTGGGCAAAAGATTCTGGTCATGTGGTACTTTGGATCCTACTGTGGAGGGCAGGAGACTGGACTGCGCATGACCTTTGCAAGGCTTCCAGTTCTATGAGAGGAGTATATCTCATGTATTTAAAAAAAAAAGAAATTCAACATTCAGGCTGTAGTTTATGCCTTCAGATTTTTTGCTTGCAGCCTTTTCTGTCGGTTTGGGGGGTGGTTGTTTCGTTTGGTTGTCTGCTTTAAATTGTGGTAATGTATCTGAGTACACAGATGTATGCGCAAGAAGAGAGAGTTGCCGTTGGTGGAAGATTGTAAAGATAAATGGTTTTTGCACAAAAAGTAAACGAAGATTAACGTATAAATTTATTGGTATTCCTATTAATCTTCAAGATATTTAATAGACAAAGAATAAATGCTTTCCGGTTTAGCCTTCTGGTCTAGGTTGACTCGTTGCCTGGTTTCTTTGTTGAAGACTGCTTGGTGTTTCTGTAGGATTCATCTCTTCAAAAAAAACAAGAACAACAAAAAAAATACATAGTTAATATAGTTAGGCTGTTCATTATATAGACCAGATCCACACACATATACAATAAAATCAGGGGATGGGCAACATCGACTATGCACCAAGAGGCAGCAGGACACTTTCCAGTTAATTCAGTTCTTCCCTTTTTGTTTTAAAGCAACTGAAATTTTTATCTCATGTTTCAGAGATAACCTCACAAAATGTGACTAAGCTACCCAACACAGAGATGTCTTCCCAGGTTCTTGCCAAAGACTTCTTCCAGTGCCACTGCTGGTCTTTGAGTTGAGGGAGCACGAGTTGTTAGGTGTTAAGGCAGAGGCGGTTGTGAGAGTCAGGCACTGTTAGGAGTGGGTAAGTGAGCGCCTAGGGGCCTGCCACTCCCCTGCGTGAGAAATTATAGTATGGCTCAATGCTCCAAAGAAGGTCTCGTGGCATATGGGGTATAATGTGGCCTCCTTTTCCGCTCTAGCAAAAGATTCAGGCAGGGAGGGGGATCATACCAGTACAAACTTTTCTCAAAGGCCAAATGTGGGGTAGACTGGAAAAAAAAGCAGGTTTTAGACAGTACGTATTTTGTTATCTCTCTCTTTTTT